>NC_043006.1:49539008-49549008 GCF_006345805.1 Octopus sinensis | reverse complement strand
GAAATCCACAACACCATCTCTTCGGTTATCTAGCCAGATAACCGAAGAGATGGTGTTGTGATTTCCACTTCGGCATCTGAAACTCAGAGTTTTATCTTGACTACCGAGTAATGTAACATATTGTATAGATATATATATATATACTAGCTGAAGGTGACCCGCATCGTCACCTCATTTTACATGTCCCTGTAAATTTTGGAGTGAATCCGACGGGATGTAGTGGCATTGAAAGCGATCCAAGCGGTCGAAACGCATTTCAGTTTTATAGAGAGAGACTAGCTGAAGGTGACCCGCTCTACGCGCGGGTAAGAGTGTGGTTGTTACTTTCTGTTGCTTCCTTTCAGCACGTAAAAAGCACCATCCAAACGTGGCCGATTGCAGCGCCGCTTTGACTGGCTTCTGTGCCGGTGGCACGTAAAAAGCACCAACCGATCCTTGCCGCTGCGAGCCCCACTGGCACCTGTGCCGGCGGCACGAAAAAAGCACCCACTACACTCACAGAGTGGTTGGCGTTAGGAAGGGCATCCACCTGTAGAAACACTGCCAGATCAGACTGGAGCCTGGTGTAGCCTCCTGGCTTCCCAGACCCCGGTCAAACTGTCCAACCCGTGCTAGCACGGAAAACAGACGTTAAACGATGATGATGAAGATGATTCTCCCTCTTTGTTTCTCTCTCCTTTCTCTCTCACTTTCCCACTCTCTTACTTTTCTTTTCTCTCTGACTCTCCCTCGCTTTCTCTTACTCTCTATCTTTATCTATCTCTCTCCCATTTATAAACAACAGAAGATCTTGAGTAAGTTGAGAAATAAAATATTTAGAAAGATCAATCATAAATATCAGGCAGTAACAACGGAAAGGTCTGCTTCAAGGCAGACAGCAAAACACTAACATTTAAAAGGGACAGACGAACTTGCGAGCTGAATAAAAATAATAAAATATTGGAAACCAAATTTTGAAGGGATAGAATGTGAGGATAATAGTGTCACCATGACTGGCATTTCTTAACGACGGACAGCAACGTATTGACAGTTTAAGGGCTGGCGTAAAATTTTGAACTTGATGTAAAAGAAAATCCCTAAACACCAAGTTTTGAAGTGATTCTTTCTCACAACAGTAGACTCACCATGGCAAGCATTGAAAACTTCTTCATCATGGACAACAACACATTGACGATTAAAAGGCTGGCTCAAATTTTTTAGCTTGATGTAACGGAGAATTCCTAAACACCCGCTCCATGAAATTTTAATCCCCTTCCTGCCCCATTTAGACCCCTTTTCACATTTTGGTTAATATAACCCGGATTCATTCGGGTCTACTGGGGCCACATTTTATAAAATGAGGAATTTTGTCCTAGAGGTGACGCCTTTCATTTGAGGAAAAAAATAGTGGTCATGCAAACTTGCCAGCACTTTTAACATAGGTGTGCATATTTTCAGCTGAATCGACCGACTACGTAATGCACACATTATATATATATATGTATGTGTGTGTGTGTGTGTGTGTGTGTGTGTGTGTGTGTGTGTGTGTGTGTGTGTGTGTGTGCACGCATTATATATATAAATGTATACAAATGAGATATATATCTGTATAAATTAAATTAGAGATAAAACCACAAATAGGCAAATCAAACAGTGAAAAACCAAAAACAAAAACATTAAAAAAAGTATATAATATATAAAATATATAAAATATAAAATTGAAAAATTTAAATTATTTAAATTGAAAATAAAAATTATTAAATCATAATTATAATTTGTTTAAAAATATATATAACTATGAAAAAGTATGAAAAAGTTTAATGTACATAAATACAGATATATACACTTTGTATATATACATTATATATACATATTTATATATAGAACACACACACACACACATACATTATATATACATATTTATATATAGAACACACACACACACACACACATACATTATATATACATATTTATATATAGAACACACACACGCACACACATACATTATATATACATATTTATATATAGAACACACACACACACACACACACACACACACACACACACACACATTATATATACATATTTATATATAGAACACACACACACACACACACACACACATATAAATGAACGCAAGAATATCTGATTCATAATATTTGTTCTCATGATTGTGTGTTGTTGGTAGCGATGATAATTCTCCCTATGAATGCAAACAGATACATCAAAGAACGCCGCTTGACGAACTTATAAAGGGAAAGTGAAAGGGGAATACATTAAATAACGGGAGTGGAATTCTCAAAGTTATAATGAAGGGGAGTAAGAGAGGGAAAGGAGCAAATAGCGTGAGTGAGGAAGATGCCCCCTAGCAACCACACCTTTTAAGATAGGGATTTCGTCACCTCATTCTACATGTCCCTGTAAATTTTGGAGCGAATCGGACGGGATGTAGTGGCATTGAAAGCGATCCAAGCGGTAAAAACGCATTTCAGTTTTATATAGAGAGAAGATAGAGATATAAATTATCAAAATATGTAAGGATATTACCATTCATAGTTAACAACTCTTTTAAATTTGCTCCTATTTAAATTTGCTATATATACATGCATACATATATCATACGAAGTATCTAACATTTGTTAGATACTTATAGGAGCACCAATAATTTTACTCTCTCTACCTCTATCTATTTTCCCTTTCTCTCTCTAATTTTCTGTTTCTTTTTCTTTTATTCGTTCTTCTTTCCCATTTTTCTTTCTTCCCCCCCCCCACTTATTATTCCTTGATTTTTCCTTTTCTTTTTTTCGCCTGTAGCAACTAAGTTGTATAAGCATACATCAGGAGGTCTTATGCGCGTGCGTGTATGTGCGTGCATACATATATATGCATTTGTATATACTTATGTCTTGCCTATGTATGTCTGTATGTGTACGCAGTCATGTACCTACGCCTATATGTTTAGTGTATATATGTATATAACAGATTGTTTTGATATTGTTAAATGTATATATATTTTAGCATAACAGTTTTTAAACGGATATATCTTTTAATTTATTATTATTTTTACACCTAACTATTGACCTTGGGTATTCAGGCCTTATTCCTTCTATTTGTGATTTAGGGTTTTCTTCGATTTTTACAATAATATGATTTTAAACAACAATTGTTATTTCATGCAACCGATTGTTTTGAATACCGTTAGTTGAAAGGACCAATAAAACAAAACCATTTTGAAATGTGTATCTAACAAAGTAATTGTATTTCTGCATATAACTTTATCTTGCTCCATTCTAAACAAAACTGTCCGTCAAACGGGAACGTGAAATTTTGAGTAATAGTTTCCGTGATATTTTTGCTACTTATTATTAAAGTATAAATATATATATATATATATATGTATATAAGAAAGTGAAGTTGTAAGGTACCGCACGAGTGGAAATGTATATGAAAAATGGTTTGAAAATGCAATTTTAAAGATATTTATTCACTTGACCGGTTTCGCGTTTTTAGAAAAAGATTGTTAAAAGTAAAATGTAAAACTTTGAATAAGCTTTGTTCTGTTAAGTACTGGTTGTCACAAAAGTATTAAAATACATATATACATTCTTTGATAATAAGAAAATGATAAAAACAGTTTACAAGGAAATATCTTGAGAAAATATTAAACAAAAGTTCAATAAAAATAGTAGGAGTTCATAAAAAATAATGTTTGTTTGGAAGTATCTATATACATACACAGAAAAGTATTAGGAGTTCAAAAAGGTCATGTTTGGTAGTATATAATATAATATTATATATATATATATATATACAGGAGATGTATTTAGGAGTTAGTTAGTTAGTTAGTTAGTTAGTTAATTTGGCTCAAAAGCAATAGCAAGGCCATGTGGGGGACATGGAGTTAAGTACAGGGTGGTGTTCATGTAAAGAGTTCAGGCCACTTGAGGTCCAGGGAGGCTTTGAACAAAGCGGTCGTCGGCATCTTCACCATCTCGTCTGGCAGCTGTTCCACGGATCCGCAACCCGGACGGAGAAAGCTCCTCTCCTTCGATTGAGATGAAATCGTCGCAGGTAGAGCTTTTCGGAATGACCCCGCAGCCGACGCTCCGGAGCAGGAGTGAAGAACAGCTCTTTCGAGAGGTTACACTTCCCGCTTATGATGTGTGGGCGAGAATGAGATCACCACGGCGGCGGCGTTTTTCAAGAGAGAACAAAGGTCGAGCGTCCTCAGCCTTTCTTCGTAGGACAAATTTTTGAGACCATGAACCATGCGGGTAGCCAGCCTCTGGACTCTTGGAGGTGCTGTATGTCTTGAGGAGATAAGGAGAAGAGGCTTGAATCCCATACTCCAATATGGGTCTCACCAGCGTGACATAGAATGGCAGGAATATGGCTGCTGTGAGCATTCGAATGACCGTCGAATCAAAAACAGAATTCCGCGCGCTTTGTTGGCAGCATGGACGAACTGGGCCGAAGGCGAAAAGGAGGAATACCACCAAGATACCCAGGTCCTTTACCTGATCGGTCCTCTCAGCAGCAGACGACCCGGCTCGAAATCAAGTTGAGTTGCAGAAGTAGAGCCGACAGGCAGATGACAGCACTTTGACACGTTCAGACACAGGTCCCAATCGTTAGACCACTTCCAAATTTGGTGGAGGCATCGACGAAGATCCTCTATACTACCGCGAGGAGCGACCAGTTTGATATCGTCGGCAAATAGAAGGGTGTGTTGCGTGAGGTCGTCGGGCAAGTCATTTATGAAGACTAAGAACAACAAGGCCCCAAGCACTGAACCTTGAGGCACGCCACTGCTCGCACTGGAGACGTCGGACCGCGAACCATTAACTTGAACTTGGAAGGAGCGATCTGAGAGGAAGGCACCAACCCATCGTACATATCCTGGATGGAAACTATATGCTTGAAGCTTAACAAGTAGTAGGCGGTGGTTTACCGAGTCAAAAGCTTTGGCAAAGTCCAATAACACGATGTCAACAGCATCACTATCATCGAGGATGCACGTCACCAATTCTTCCATTACTAGTAAGTTGGTCAAGCATGATCTCTTCGGCACGAAGCCGTGTTGGGAATCAGTGATCGAGGCTGTGGGTTTAGGAGGTGGAGCATCATACTTTTCTTAAGGATGGTTTCGACATCTTGCTGATTATTGATGTAGGGGAAACCGGTCGGTAGTTAAGCGGGTCTTCGCGGCTCCCTTTCTTGAAAATTGGGCAGATTATCGCTGTTCTCCAGTCTGCAGGTATAACACCCGTCGCCAATGACATATTGAATAGTCGTGTTAAGGGCTCGCAGATGACCGGAGCCAACGCTTTGATAACCGTGGGTGTATGCCGTCAGGGCCGTGACCCTTGTTGACATCGAGGCCTTGGATAAACGTTTGACTTGGTCCCGCGTGATGATCAATCGAAGCATTGGAGGTACCGATCTATCAAATGGAGGGGGTTCACGACCATCATCTTGTTTGAAAATAGTTGAAAAAGCCTCGGCAAATAATTGACTCTGTTGATAAGGGTCCTCAATCGATACGCCTGTTGAGTCTACCAACGTTGCAATCTGGTTGTTCAAGCGGGAATTCCGCTGGACATGGGCAAAGAAGGTTTTTGGATTGCTACTGGCATTTGCCGCGATTTTGTATTCATAACTGAATTTTTTCTTTTCAATTTTCACGGCTCGGTCTCGTTGAGTTTTGTACACCTCAAAAGCTGCAGTCGAATCCAGATTTTTGAATTCAGCCCAAGCAATATCTCTGAGTCGACGTTCTCGTTTAACCTTCTTCGTCACCCAGGGCTTGTGTTTCTTCCTCTTGGGAAGTCCAACGGGAACTGCCTGGTCAGTCAAACAGATTACATATGCTTTGAGGGATGACCATAGTTCGTCAACTGAGGACAACGTCATCAGGGAACGCCAGTCAGAAGCTCGGAAGCCTCGGTTAGAATTTCAAGATTAATTGCAGAGAAGACTCTACGTGGCAGCGAAGTAATCGTGGGCGTGGAAAAAGTTGTGTGTGACGACTTCAGGACCGCATGATCACTCTTGGCAAGAGGGGCGCACACAGATACGTCTGACACTGATCTTGGATAGCGGGAGAATACCAGATCTAGCATAGATGGCTGCTGCCCAGACCGATGCTTGTCGGATATTCAACATGTTGCGATAGAAAACAATCTTCAGCCACGTCAAGAAGGGCCTGGCCGAACCGGGAAGATGTTGTACAAATTGATGCGGGCCAATCGATCGTGGGAGCGTTGAAGTCGCCTAGTACCAAGCAGTCATGCGAAGCTGAAACGAATCTTATCGCTTCGAGTAGATGAGCATCGTCCTGGGGGTCGGCTAGAGGCGGCCTGTAGACAGCCAACACGGGCAGGCAAAACTCAGATAGGCTCAGTTTGCAATAGACGGCATCGAATTTTGTTGTAGGTTGAGCATTTGTGGGTAGAATACCGCAGGACGGTTTGTGCTCAGACTTAACATACACAGCAACACCTCCACCTCGCCTTTTTCCTCTGTCACATCTGAAAAGGACGTAGCCCTGCAGGTGGATCTCTGAGTCCTTTACTGCTGGAGTCTGCCAAGTCTCGGTGATAGCTATCACATCAGGGGAGTCGCGTAGGGCCAGTGTAAATAGTTCACTGAACTTTGGGAATAAGGAGCACGAGTTGGTGTAGACGATGCTGATGCTGTGAAGTCTGAGGGGCGGGAGTTGGGAACACAAACAGAATAAAGGGCATCAGAGATAGCATCGTTGACGGGGGTATCAACTTCACTTCGATTTGCCCTCACATCACTTTCCTGTCAGCACTACAGCATGGGACCAGAGGTAGGACTTGATATGTCCACTTGGATTCGTAAACCCTTCTCTCCATTTGTTTCCTCATCTTTAGCTCGGATATCAGGTTCCTCCGGCGAATTCTCTCTCTTAGTGAGTATTCCTCGCGAAAACCCATATTGGGGTCCTCCCAGGCATGCGTCTGAGCTCTGTTCAGAAAGACTGAAGCCTCCCGATCAGAAGAAAAGATTACCCTTATTGGGCGTGGTCTAGTATCTGCGGTTGGGTTCGCTTGGAATCTTCCTAGCCGAGCGACCTTAAGAACACTGACATTTTCGTTCACAGAGAACAATTTTCCAACCAAAACGGAAACAAAATTAATGTCATCTTTTAGGCGGTTTATGCCTGTATCACAGGTGGATTCAGCCTTGCCATATATTATTGCCAATCTTGAGTGGGCAAAAAGTCTCTACTATGAGCTGCGGTATTCGATTCTTCATTGGAGGATTTCGAAAGGGTGGTTTCATAGCCATCGGCTTATGTCGGCCTGTGGGGTCGATCGGAATGGATTTGTGGTCATAATTTTCCCGCTGGTTTGGAACTGCACTGCCTCTTCTTCGGTTTGGGGGAGCACACTCCCCCAGATGAACCCACATCGAGATCGTTCAGAATTGGTTGAGCAATGGCATTAATGGGAAGGACAAGTGAAGGAGAATCCAAACAGATTTTATCGTGATCAGGTTTCATAGCCAAATCTGCCCCTCTGGAGTTTTGACTACGTTTCTTCTTTTGGGGAGAACAACGGTCTTCAGGTGGGTTTGAGTCTACGCTCCTCGAACTAGGTTGGGGAACCTCCGGGACCGAAAAGGCAGATGAGGAAGAATCCGCACAAGAACGATCATGTGCAGGAACGACCGCCGGTTCCTTCGCCTTCTTTGGCCGCTTCGATTTTGTATAAGCATACACCAGAAGGTTTTATGCGCGTGCGTGTGTGTGCGTATAAACATATATATGCATTTGTATATATTTATGTTTTTTATGCTAAATATATCTCCTTCTGTGTATATGTGTATAAATATATTATATAGGGGTATGTATGTAATATATATATATAATATATATATATATATTCTATATATTATCTTGTTCAGCTCACAAGCTGTGGCCATGCTGGGGCACCGCATTTTGGTGTTGCTACATGATTTTACTTCACGAATGCTTTTTAGCAATTGCCATTTGGTGCATGTGAGAGTTCGATGCAGCTGTCCTCATCTGCACCTCCTGCCGTGAAGTTGGTTCATCTGGGACACCTGACAAGAATAGATCCAGTTTTATTTTAAAGACATCTGCATCCACCCCATGCAGGTCTCTTAGGTTCTTCGGGAGGATATTGAAGAGCTGTGGGCCTCGGAAGCCCAGGCTATCACAGTATCTTGTTCTACATCTTGATGGCAAATTTGGAGTCCTTGGCACTATGTAGTGGCGCCCAGTTCTGGCATTTGTGTAACTCTCGATGCGAAAGTTTGGGACAAGTCCTTCTAGGATCTTCCAGATGTATATTATGGCATATCTTTCTCGCCTACGCTCTAAGGAATAGAGTCCCAATCTCTTGAGTCTTTCCCAATAGCTTATATGCTGCACAGAGGCTATCTTCTTCGTGTAGCTTCGTTGGATCGCCTCAAGTTCTGTGATTAACTTGACACTGGATGGTGACCATAGCTGAGAGCAATAGTCAAAGTGGCTTAAGACAAGTGTCCTCCAGAGGACCATCATGGTTTCCTGGTCTCTTGTTCCAAAGATTCTAAGAATCCATCCGGTCAGCCACCTACATTTCATTGCCAATTTAGCAACATGCACATGAAAGGTTGCATCATCACTCATGTAAATACCCAGGTCTCGCACTGATTGTGCCTCTGGGATTGCAATCCCTCCAGGTCCAATGTATTTATTGGGTATTGCATTTAGTTTTGCATGCTGATAGCATAAAGCTTGAAACTTTTCAGCATTGAACTGCATGCTATTATTTTCAGCCCACTTGTATATTTTGTCCAGCTCACATTGCAGGTGCTTAGTGTCTTCAGGGTTCTGTATTATCTGTGAAACTTTTGCATCATCTGTATAACTTGTGATCGTGGCTCTCTGCGTGGCTGGAGGCATGTCTGAGAGGGCCATTATGAACAGTAGTGGTCCCAGAACAGTGCCTTGCGGAACGACGCTCACCTTTTGTGTGTTAATGGAAGTGGCCCCATTGCCTACTACCACCTGACTTCTATCCTTCAGAAAGTCATGAAGCCATTCTCCCAATTTTCCATCTATGCCAAGATCACGCAGTTTGTGACATATCATTCCATGATCGACTTTATCAAAGGCCTTTGCAAAGTCGAGATATATGACTTCCACATTTGAGTGGTTGAGCAGTCGTTTCAGCACCCCCAGTCATAGTGTTGTAGGAGCTGAGTTAAGCAGCTTCTTCCTGTTCGGAAACCATGTTGGGTGTCAGGCAGCAAGTCATTTTCTTCAAGGAAGGTGATTAGTTTCCTTCTGACTATTCGTTCCATGACCTTGCTGATGTGTGAGGTCAGAGAGATAGGTCTGTAGTTCTTGGCCTCCACTCTGCTACCTCTTTTATAAATAGGGAATATTTTACCTTCCTTCAGTTTTCTTGGAAGTTTGCCAGTTGCAAGGAAGCTCTGAAAGAGGAACTGCAGTGGTCTTGCTAGGACTCTCTTACATACTTTTAGAAGGATTGCTGGGAATCCATCGGGGCCAGTAGCTGAGTTGGTTTTCATTTCATCAATAGCCTTTATTACATCGTCTTCCTTTATATTGATGTAATCAATCATCGCTGCCTCTATTTATATCTGCAGTGGTAAAGAAGTCAGTTGGATTGCTGACTTGAATGCCGTAGGGTGGTAGTGAAATTACACTTGAATTGCTCATTAGTATTTCACTTACTCTCATTGGATTTCCTGTGAGTGTGCCGTCCTTTTCAAGGAGTGGAAAATTATTATATACATATATATATATATATATATATATATAATATATATATATATATATATATATATAATATATATATATATATATATATATATATATATATATATATATATATATATATGTATATATATATATATATAATATATATATGTATATATATATATGTATATAATATATATGTTATAGATATATATATATATATGTATATATATATATATAATATAATATATATATAAT
>NC_043006.1:49509223-49538908 GCF_006345805.1 Octopus sinensis | reverse complement strand
AGTCAGGGCTAGGTTGTTATGGAAGACCAGCAGTCAACCATGCATACCGGCCTCCTCTCTCCACGCCACCAATGTTATCCAAGGAAAAGGCAAAGAGGCCGATACAGCTTGGCGCCTGTGACGTCGCAACTCATTTCTACAGCTGAGTGAATTGGAGCAACGTGAAATAAAGTGTCTTGCTCAAGAACACAACACACAGCCCGGTTCGGGAGTCGAGCTCACAACCTCATGATCGTAAGCTCGACGCTCTAACCACTGAGCCATGCGCCTTCACATTCTATATATATATATATATGTATGCATGTATGTATGCATGTATATATATATATATTTATTTATACATACATATATATATATATATGTATAATATATATATATATGTATAAATATATATATTATAATATACATTATTATATTATATTATATATTATATATATATATATATATAAATATATGTATGTATATATACACTATATATATAGCATATACATACATATATATATATATATATATATATAATATATATATATATATATATATATATATTATATATATATATATATATATATACATATATATATATATATATATATATAATATTGTGAATTTATGAATGATTAGTGTACTAAATTGAATTTTTTCCCTATTGGCTTGGAATTTTATATTCCCTAACTATTAATAATACATGTGTGTGTGTATTATGTATGTTGTATGTATGTATGTATGTATGTATGTATGTATATTTGGAAACAGAAAGCATCTTTGTTTAGCTTTTAATCTGTTATTAAAATTCCACCTGTTTCTTCCATAGACATGCTTCTGCAGACATATTTCCGTGATAAATATATTCTTACTGCATCAGCTTTTCAGAAAAAATTTGTTAACAGAGTGGTCGTTTACTTGTTTTCATGCGTAGTCTGGTTAATTTACTTAGCTTTCAGTTCATAATATTTTGAACGTAACTAAATTGTGGAACAGCTTCAAGATCGATGACTATTATCTTACTTTTGCCATTTAGTTCTGTTTTATACACTATACTAGTGTATGTATAAGATTGCCTTCTTAAATGTTTCTTTCCTTTGTGTGTCTTGTGCTCTGTCTATGTCATTAATTCTTAACTTTCCTCTTTCCAAGGCTACTTTGCCTTCTTTTTCCAAACATATCTTCACGTCAGTTTCTTTACTAGATGTTTTTATATGCAATGTTTCCAGTAGTTTTTCAGCTACAACGTACAACTTCTGTACCATTCATTTATTTACATTAGACAGTTTATTGTTCTTCCATAGCATCTCAGTCTGAATGCATTCTGTCTGGAAAAAACAGAATAGAAGTGTATATGTTTCCTAATATTAATGGGATTTTGTTCCTATGATCTCTTTTGTTTAATTTACGAAATTTATTCTTATTATTATTACCCTGCGCGCTACATTTGGCAGAAATACTCATTGAGTGAGTGGCTCAAAATGATGGACATTTGGTCTGATTTGGGTCTGAACATTTGGTGTGATTATAATTTTTTTTTTAATCAAACTTACAAATTTCCCGATAAGCAAGTAGTTTTATTTTGTTCACTTTCTTTTTCATATGAATCTGCCCTCGTCTGCGTGTGTATAGATCATGGTGTACCTATGCACGTAGATACGTGTGCGTACATACATACATACATACATACATACATACATACATCATACATACATACATAAGCGACTCTGTGTATGTGTGTCTATACTCTGGCGGATTCAAGGTTTTCGCTTATTTACGAGTTGATTTCTTAATTTCACCAGAGCATAAATACTAATAATGGTGTTACTTAAAAAAAATTAATTCAGTTCAATTAAAAATCATGGGTAAGCAACGTATTGTAAGCCACACTATAATTTGCGTAAAAATTTACCTGCGCGCGGAGTATGCATCGCCCCTCCGATGCCTTTTTTTTTCATTATTATTATTATTATTATTATTTTCTACTCTAGACACAAGGCACAAGCGGGAGGGGGCCAGTCGATTAGATCGACCCAGTACGCAACTGGTACTTAATTTATCGACTCCGAAAGGATGAAACGCGGAATTTGAACTCAGAACGTAAAGACAGACGAAATACTGCTAAGCATTTAGCCCGGCGTGCTATCGTTTCTGCCAGCTCGCCTCATTATTATTATTATTATTATTTTTATTTTTATTATTATTATTATTATTATTATTATTATTATTATTATTATTATTATTATTGTCATCATCATCGTCGTCGCTATCATCGTCGTCGTCATCATCATCGTCGCCGCATATTAGTAGTGTTGATAATTTTTCCGCTTTTGTTGTCTGAACATCAAGCCACTACCTGTCTCTTGAGATATTCAGTGTATATCTTTCTATCTGTACTGAGAAGTGATGTTTTCCCTAGTGTCGTAAAGTTAATTGCTATGCTGATTGTAAAAGGTCATTTTCCAACATTATACCTAATAATCCCATTGTGACAGGAATTACCATTTCTTCCCTGAATTTCCAGAGCCTTTTCAATTCTCACTTTATATTATATCTTGGTATGCATCTATCTTCTCACTTTCTTGTTCCTTCAATTTGGTTTTGAATAGCCAGACTGCATTTATTATCATACAATTTCTAGTATCTTTCTCAAGCAGAGTAATATCTGATCTTGAATGGTACAGTTACTTGACTCTGAATATTCATGTCCTATTGAATTTTTGCATGATCATATTCGACATCTTTCATTGGTCCATATTCATACCACCACTATAAGGCGGCAAGCTGGCGGAGTCGTTAGCGCGCTGAATAAAACGCTTAGCGGCGTTTCATCTGTCTTTACGTTCTGGGTTCAAATTCCGCTGAGGTTAACTTTTCCTTTCATCTTTTGGGGATCTATAAAATAAGAGCCAGTTAATCATTGGAATTGATGCAATCGACTCACCCTGTCCCCTAAAAGTACTAGCCTTGTGCCAAAATGTGAAATCTATAATCATGTCAGTTTTCCGAGTGCCCTAAATTTCCTTATTTCTTTACTACCCACAAGGGGCTAAACACAGAGAGGACAAACAAGGACAGACAAACGGATTAAGTCGATTATATCGACTCCAGTGCGTAACTGGTACTTATTTAATCGACCCCGAAAGGATGAAAGGCAAAGTTGACCTCGGCGGAATTTGAACTCAGAACGTAACGGCATACGAAATACGGCTAAGCATTTCTTCCGGCGTGCTAACGTTTCTGCCAGCTCGCCGCCTTATACAATTTCCAGTTGTTTAGCTGATGCAGCATTGTCATGTCTCCAACCTTTGCACTGTCTCTGCGCCAGGTTCTTACACTCTCATACGAAATTATCTACCTTATCTTTTTACTTGCCGCATAATCGGAATAAGGGCTATATAACTTTCATATCTAAATGCTTTCTGATTGCTCGTGCTCTTTTGGCGTGGCATCATAGTACCTTTTGTGAATTACTTTATATCTTCTCTCCTTAGCCAGTCCGGGAGCCTCTATATCCGGTTTTCCCGATGAAAATTCCATGTATTTTTGTTTAATTCTTTCCTGTTTTCCATATTTCCTTTCGGTATTTATTGCTTTTTCTTCACATTTTGCGACATAGATGAACAGTCAGCATCCCTTCATACAAACAGCACAGTCTTGATTGCTAAGCAAACTTATTCCACAGTCACTGCATTTCCTATACAGTTTATCAATATCAGCCTTCTGCGTAACATGCTGTATCGCCAGCAGCTTTAGTTTTACCTGTCAATATCCTTTTGCCATTTGATGTTTCAGTTGATGATGCCTGAACAGTACTGGATGATTAATTCAGTTTGCTAGTTGATGGCTGCTATAGCATTTTTATTATTTAGGCAGGATTTATACATTTTCGTGGTTCTTACGTATTCATTTTTCAGTTTGTCAGCTCCAAATCTCCTAAATACTTGTATCCAATTACACAGTTGCCAATTTGCAACATCTTCACTTGTATGGAGATCAATTCTTCTAATATCAGATAAGTTACTCCTCTTTGTGGCAAAGACACCTCATCTATTAAATTCATTCTTGTGTCCTCACTGAATACTCGAACGCTATTCACTTAAGTGTCGAGTTGTTTTTCATTATTACTAAATATTTTCAGGTTACCCATAAATAATATATAGTCGTTGTTTCACCTTTCTCCTTATTCATTTCTTATTTTTACCTTTCTTAAGATATAGGTCATAAGCACAAGGATGGTTACAAATCGTAAATGTGATTCTACTACTACCTTGAAGTATTCTTCTTTTTGCTATTTCTTACACAACTAAGGTGGTTAGCTAGCGGAATCGTTAACACGCTGGCGAAAATGCTCAGTGGCATTTCGCACGTCGTTACTTTCTAAGTTGAAATTCCGCGGGGCTGACATTGCCTTTCCCACTTTTGGGGGTCGTTAAAATAAGTACCAGTTGATCACTGTAGCCGATACAATCGACTTATCCCTTCCCCAAAATTACTGGCCTTGTGCCAAAATTTTGAAATCATTATTACACAACTTTCTCGCCAGTTGGGGTGTTCTTTGAGTCCCAGAAGTTAAGTACTATTCCTAAGGAAGGATCAAATGTCACTAGTTGTTTTCAATATATCCAAGCATTTGATGATCCAGGAAACCGGAACGATTTCGAAAACCTTTCGCTAGTCAATTCAGGCCATCAATAGATCCTTCCGTCTTCTTTTGTAATTTCGGAGAATAATTTTATCTTTCAGAAGATGGCTTTTGTATCCACAATTCTATTTTCGGCAACTTTTCTGTTCTTACAGCAGACTATTGGCATTCTAGTGTTGGTAAATTTCTTCAGAGATTATACTGGTCAGCACTTTCCTTTCCTCATTATTGAAAGGCAGGTGAAGAGTCTGTAGTTGGTTACATCATTTCCTTTTGTTTCGGTTTCAGTCATGAGTTCTGCTGTTCTTTCAGTTAACCAGGGAGACTTTTGTCAAATATTTGTATCATTCTCCTATGTAGTGGCTTCAGATTTTTAATCCAACAAACTTGTTCACCATTTGGGCCCATTCATCCCCATTTAGAGAGACTTTTTTTTTTCTTTTGCTTGTTTTCCGAACTACTCTACTGTTGTTTATTTTGCTTTGTTCATCCGCTTTTTCATTTCTTTTTCTTCCTGTTTTCAAAATTTTATCTGATTCTTCATTATATTAAACACTATTTTCCCTTATACCTCGACATAAATTTTCTCTTATTTTAAGCTCTGAAATAACATCCTTTCCACGATGTATCTTTTTTTTTTTGCTTTTTTTTTTGCCATTGTGAAAGAATGTTTCAGCAGAATTGTTTTATTCTACTTTTTTACCTTTTGGTTCCAGCACATTTTTCGGTCGTCCTTTGATTCACTTCTTTTGTTACTGCCTTAAATATTTTATTAGTCTCATATATTGTCGTTAGCTTTTCCAGAGTTACTTAATTTTTAGCTGACTTATTTTGTAAGAATTCAAGTTTGCAAATTTCTTTTCGTAACTAATTCATTTAACTATTAAGTATTCTCTTCTATTTGATCATCTCTTCTTTACACCTATGATGTATTCCACTATTTTACGTGCTTTTCTGTGTAATTCATGACATTCTTTCAGATTTATTATCTCAAAACTTCCAAGTACTTTAGATATTTTCCTTTGGTGTTTTACTCACCTAAAGTTGACAGCTTTGTCGATTTCAGGGGTGGTTAGATTGTCTGCCATAATATTCAAACTGCATAATTCATTATCTCCTAATCCATTCACATGCATTTGGTCCTCGATCAATATGTTGCTATTGTCTTTGTATGCCCCGTCGTCGTTTTTCCAATTCGCATGCATCTCAACCTGTTTTGTTGTTTCTTTCTTTAATTGCAAACTGACTATTCTCATTAATGTCATCTTTCTCAAGCCCACCAGTTTCTTTTTAGCAGTCTCCCTGCAGATATTCATCCATTTTCCTTGATTGCTAGGGCTTGGTCTGATAGATTTTATTCGTGCGCTTCAAAAATTCTTATCTGATTTCAGATGTTAAGCAGACATTTTTTTGTAACCTCATTTTACTGCATCACCTTTGATGTACATTTCATGACTAATCTATTCATCTTCTTCGTTCAGCTTATTCTCCACCTTTCTGTATTGTGAGTATTTCATAGATTGCCAACCTGGGTAGCTTCAGTCACACTTTCCCCTTCCCGGTGAAGGATCTTCACTTGAATTTCCGTCATTTGATTATTTTTGTTATTATTATTATTATTATTATTATTATATGAAAACTCACTGCTTATTTTGCTGAGTATGATGGAAAGTGTCAGCTCTTCACAGCCAGCAGACTAAGGTGACACTTGTTTACTGGTCGTGCTTCAAGAATCCAGCGAAAAATTCTTGCAGTTGCAAGCAATGCTGATTTTTATCAGGTGTTCTACCTTCACACTTGCACGGATCCTTTTTTTTCATGAGTAATCTAATCTTCTTCTTCGTTTAGCTTAATCTCGACCTTTCTGTATTGTGAGCATTTCATAGATTGACGACCTGGGTATTCATTTCACTCTTGTTTAAGAGTAGGGTTAGTGCTTTTATTTGGACACCGTCTTTTGAAAGATTGTGGATCATAATTTAAAAGAGGCTTAACTACACATGGCCGAATTATAATTCGTTTGTTGCAACATCAGCATTTTTATCCTTTGCAGATCATATGCACTTCCGACTATAGTCCAATAGCACAACAAGAAGGCTTCCGTCAACCAGTAGGTTGGCACAACCCTGGCGAGTGTATTATTATATATATACAGGCAAATATAGATTCAATTTGGATTATCGCTTTCAGTTCATCTTCCGTCTGGCAGGTTTTATTTTTCAACCTACAGGGTGTCCAAACATCAAAAACTTTAATTTCACCATCCTAATAACCAACTATTGGTGGGTATTGGTTTGCGTGGTTAATAGTATCAAGAATGTGTTTTCAAATGGGTTGCTATGTATACCGCACCAAGAAGGCTGGTCTTGTGTACGAAGACCAGTCTTCACATTTGTATCTATAATTTCATATTTCTCAACGGCATGGGCGTAGGAGTGGCTGTGTCGTAAGTAGCTTGCTAACAAACCACATGGTTTTGGGTTCAGTCCCACTGCGTAGCACCTTGGGCCAGTGTCTTCTACTATAGCCTCGGGTCGACCAAAGACTTGTGAGTGGATTTGGTAGACGGAAACTGAAAGAAGCTCATCGTATATATGTATATGTATGTGTGTGTGTATGTGTGTGTATATGTTTGTGTGTATGTGTTTGTCCCCCAGCATCGCTTGACAACCGATGGTGGTGTGTTTACGTCCCCGTCACTTAGCGGTTCGTCAAAAGAGACCGATAGAATAAGTACTAGGCTTACAAAGAATAAGTCCTGGGGTCGATTTGCTCGACTAAAGGCGGTGCTCCAGCATGGCCGCAGTAAAATGACTGAAACAAGGTCAATAAAAAAAGCACTAATCAAGAAGTGGAGTCGATGTAATTCACCAATCCACTCACCCCCACTATAATTACTGGCCTTGTGCAAAATTTGAAACCATTATTAAAAGCAACCTGTTGGCAGAATCAGTTACACGTTGACCAAAATTGGCGACCTTTCACCAAATCCGAATCAATAATTATTATTATATTCACTTTTAAAAATACAAAAGCATTTTCTATTTTGAAGTAAGAAATCGAGCACATTATAGAGAAGATGCATTTAAGATATTCAAGGCTGACAAGAATGTACATACTAGCTAACAAAAACAATCATTGAAAAATATATATATACAAGTTTCCAGTGTTAAGGAGGTTTCACGTTTACGAGCATATCAAGGATTACCAAACTTGCTTAAATATAAAAGCGTTTACACTTAACGGACGTCTTGAAATAATTCTTTTTCTTTCTAATTTTGGTACAAGGTCAGCAGTGTTTTTTTAAAGGAATGTGTAAGTCGATAATATAGACCTCAATGCTCGAGTGGTACTTATTTTATCGACCCCGAAATGATGAAAGAAAAAGTTGACTTCAGCGGCTTTTGAACTCAGAACGTAAGAAGCCGAAAGAAGTGTCGCTAAGTACTTTGACGTGGTAACTTTTCTTATTTCTTTACTACCCACAAGGGGCTACACACAGAGAGGACAAACAAGGACAGACAAACGGATTACGTCGATTAGATCGACACCAGTGCGTAACTGGTACTTAGTTAATCGACCCCAAAAGGATGAAAGGCAAAGTCGACCTCGGCGGAATTTGAACTTAGAACGTAGCGGCAGACGAAATACCTATTTCTTTACTACCCACAAGGAGCTAAACATAGAGTGGACAAACAAGGACAAACAAACGGATTAAGTCGATTATATCGACCCCATTGCGTAACTGGTACTTAATTTATCGACCCCGAAAGAATGAAAGGCAAAGTCGACCTCGGCGGAATTTGAACTCAGAACGTAACGGCAGACGAAATGCCGCTAAGCATTTCGCCCGGCGCGCTAACGTTTCTGGCAGTTTGCCGCCTTCCATTCAAATTTTGTCAGAAGACCAGCAATTTTTTATTAGGAGTAGGGTAAGCCGATTACAACAACCCCAGTTTTCAACCAGTATTTATTTTAGCGACCCACCACCACCAGAAGAATGAATAGAAACTTCGATGAAAATTGAACTCAGAATGTAAAGAGCTGGAGGACGTGTCGCTAAGTTCTTTGTCCGACGCAGTAATGTCTGCCAGTTTGCCGTCTTACGCTGTAATAATGCAGTACCAACGTTTATAGATTTTAGTATTGCTATTTTATGAGGGTACCAATGCCTATATTTACAGGTAATCTTATCATGTCTTTATAGTAATGGTCGTCTATCACTTCAGATGTGTTGATTAGATCTGAGATGAGAGACATGTTTCTGAACTACTATGATGTTTTTAGTTCGGAACTACCATAATGTTTTTAGCGAGAATGGTGTAATTCTTTACCTTTACAGCTTGCTTTAACACAACATTATAGACAATTGCTTTTACAATATTATGTCAGTAATCAATATGCTATTGTCATTTTACCGCGAAGAATAATGTATCTAGTATCTAGCGATCTGTTTGTATGCCGAACTTCCACTGTATTTTCATATCATTGTTTTCTAAAATAAGTGAACGATAATACATACATATATACATACATACAAGCATACATACATGTGTGTGTGTGTGTGTGTTTGTGTTTCATATGTATATATATCTTAATAGAAAGCTCTAATTGGGCTATATTTGAGGGGTAAGATGGAGGGATGACGTGAGGGTTGGTGTGAAATGGACGCAGCTGAAGAAGAGGAGACAAGAAATACGACAAAGCCATTGAAATTGACAAGCAGTGGTAGGAAGATGGGGAATGGTAAATGTTATAAAAGTTTCTGAGAGGATGGACATTAAATACATCATGTACGTTTACAGTCTTCATCACAAACACACACAAAGCACAAACACTTTGCACATAAAGAGACTTAACTACAGTTTAAACAAAAGGATAAACTTGATAAGTCATTGGTAGTTGGAATGTAAGGAGACAGTAGATTTACATAGCCAAATACATGTGTGTACGCTCGCACGTGTATATATGTATATATATATGTGTGTGTGTGTGTGTGTGTGTGTGTGTGTGTGTGTGGTGTGTGTGTGTGTGTGTGTGTGCATAATATAATATTATATTTATATATATATAATTTAGAATATCTAGGAGATACCACCAAGCTGAAAATAGCAGCCAAAATCTGACTCTAAAACCACATCAAACGTCCATACAGCACAAGGAGAGAAGACAAAAGGGCAAAATAAAACTAGTAAAAAAATTACTGGATTATGCAATAAATTATGGGATTATCCAGTAATTTTTTCCTAGTTTTATTTTGCTTTTTGTCTTCTCTCCTTGCGCTGTATGGACGTTTGATGTGGTTTTAGAGTCAGATTTTGGCTGCTATTTTCAGCATGGTGGTATCTCGTAGATACCCTAATTATAATTTTAATAATAATTATTACGTTTGAAGGCTTTTATTTCCATACTGGCCACTTGATAAGATCGTATTTAATTTAAATTAACTATCTTATCCTTATTAACATATATATATATATATATATATATATATATATATATATATATATATAAGCGGGTAAGTGGAAAAACGAAAGAAAGAGACACTCAAAGCATTTAGTAGGAGTTTCATATACGTAGTGGTATCAAAATGTTCCTGTACTAGTTCTGTAGCGCGCCATTAGGTGGCAGTACACGGTTGTGTGTGTAGTGAGAGCTAGCAGTGACCTTCATGAGGCAGTGTGCCGAGTGACATCGCTGTGTTTACTTTACAAGTTGTAGCATTTGTGTATTTGTGATCACGTGTATGCTGTGGTCGGCGATTTTGTCATGAACAGGAAGTTAGAACAAAGAGCCTACGCGAAAATTTGCGTTAAATGTGTGAAGTCTGCTATAGAGACATTGAGTATGCTTCGGGAAGCTTACAACGATGAGGCCATGGGTTGTACACAATCTTTCGAGTGGCACGGGCGCTTCAAAAACGGAAGAGCGTCTCTGG
This sequence comes from Octopus sinensis, assembly GCF_006345805.1. Lineage (NCBI taxonomy): Eukaryota > Metazoa > Mollusca > Cephalopoda > Octopoda > Octopodidae > Octopus > Octopus sinensis. The sequence goes on along the minus strand of NC_043006.1, from coordinate 49,528,343 downwards.
AAGATGATAGACGATCTGAAGACCTGCCACGAGCGTCACCCCGGGAAATAAGGTGTTATGCATCGAGAATTCGTCCCTCAGGGCCAGACCGTCAATTGAGAGTTCTACTACGACGTTTTCAAACATTTGAGGGGGGACATTCGGCGAAGGCGACCGCCGGATCTGTGAAACGCCAAGAATTGGCTTATTCAGGACGACAATGCGCCCTGTCACCGAGCTCTCCTCAAATGTGAGATTTTCGCCAAAAATAACATAATATCGCATCTGCACCCATCCTATTCCCAAATTTAGCACCTGTGAGCTTCCATCTCTTCCCCACGATGAAAATACAGCTCAAAGTTGCTGTTTTAACACCGTTGTCGAGATCCTGAACGAATCACAGAAAGTTCTCGATCCGCTTACAGAAAACGACTTCCCGGCGGGATCCCAAAAGTAGCAGTGACGCAAGGGCCGGTATTTCCGCGCAAGGTAACTATTTGGAAGGAGATGGGGCTAAAATTTAGGTAAATAAGTTATTTTCTATTAAACATAACTAGTCCGGAAACCTTTTGTTACCACCTCGTTTTATTTAAAACAGTTTTGATTCGGGCCCCATGTGACTGGAAATTTCATAAGAAGCTTCTTACAGAAACTGAGCTCGTCAAGCTGAGTTAATCGGATGGAGACGATGGCTACCGGAAATTGGGTTGCTATTGATTGGGGCGGGTCACATGGTGTTGTTAAACGTGAGATCGACATTCCAGCGACAGCAGATGCATTAAAAAGGAGAATTTCTTGGATCGTGTGATTGGCTGGCTGTACAGGAAGCTAGTGGCGGCTTGCTGTTGGACTTGTGAACGAGGGTGTATGTGTGTGTGTGTGTGTGTGTGTGTGTGTGTGTGTTTGTGTGTGCTAAACGTATGAATGCGTAAATGTGGGTGTCTGATGTCAATGCGTGTGTATCCGCTATGCGTGGCGATGTGGTGTGGTGCGTATGTGCGTATTTGCTAGAGTGTATGTACGCATGATTACTACATATCAGCCATGTATGAGTAATAGCAAGCGCGAATATGTGGGTGCATGTATCAGCTGTGTATACCAGACAAGCACGCACTCATTCATACTATACACATATAAATACAAGAACGTACATACTCACATACGAATACACGCCCATACGTTGTTACAGCCTGAATACGTACGCGGACCACGAGTACACAGCAGGCACGAACACACAAACGCGAGCGCACCCACATAACTGACGCACATGCAACTGATATGCAGCAACAATAACAATGATGATGATGATGATGATGATGATGATGATTTCTGTTACTGGCCACAAGGCTCTCAACACTTTGGGGTCAGAGTTGAAATAAAGAAGAAAACTGAGAGAAACTAGAAACAGCGGGGGAATTTACATCAAAGAGTGAGAACAACAATAACAATAAAGATTCGCTTATAAATAGATTAGTATTAAATAAAATTACTAGAGAACAAAACTAAGACCAACAAAAACGAGGGTTAAATAAACAGTGGTTCGAGAAGCGCTCCACACAACTCTACATTGCCGTAAGTCATCAAAGGTTAATGTCTCCTTACAGTTTTTGCTTGTACGGACGTATAGTTACAGCAAGCCTATTTAATCACGCTAATTTCACCACTTTCATGCAACTTTCATCTTCTCTTCTACCGTCGACTTTCTCTTTAAACGATACTAGAAAAAAAGTTGATAGAGTTTTGACATGAAACGCTCTATCAAACGTTTTAGCTGCATCAGCAACATGACTTTCTTCGCTATTGCCAGCAAGTAGGTTACCTGCGTGACGATTAGGCATGCTTTGGTTTCTGATGCGCAGACGCGCGCTCAGATTGCGCCACCTACTGCGATTTTTTGACGATGAACGTGTATACGATCCGTTTGAGAGGTACGTCTTTCCGCAGCTCGTCTCCTTGACGGAGTTGCAGTCCTGATTGAAAAAAAAAAAAGACCGAGACTGGACGCCTGGCATCCAGAGTATCGTCAGGCGCTCACAGCCTTCCACCAGTCAGGCAGTGAGAGTGGTGGATGTTCCACTTTGGCAATATATTAAAGATTAGTGGCGTGCGAGTGCGACGACGTTCTTGGAGAGATTCTAAGCGTCGACAGAACCGAACTGGCCGGTCAGTTCCGAGGTGCTTTCCTCTCAGAGACTACCATGGATAATCTCCAGATGTTTATGTTTGAGCAGTGCCATCGGGTGGGGGCGCTACAGGTTCGAGATAAACTTATAGCCACGGAAGTGCTGTCAGACGGACTTATCGTATGTGCAACGAAGCCGTTCTGGACACACTTGTTCATTGTCCGGCTGTCACGTGTGGAAAAATCTGAGACCATTGTTGTTGTTGTTGTTGTTAGAGCATATTACATAAACCTACCAACTTAATGTATCTCAAAAGCATGAAACTATTCGTTGCCCTTTTGTAATCGTGTATATTAAAGGATATATATGTGTGTCAGTATGTATGCATACATACATGTATGCATGCATGTATGTATGTATGTATGTGAATGTATGTATTAACACTTATGCACATACACGCACATACACACACACGCACGCACACTCGCATACACACACAAACTTATACACACCTTCTGAATGAAAATAATACAAAAACCAAATAACTGCAATTTTTTTAAGACCAAACAATTTGCTAGAATATATTATTACATTATTTACTAAATAATAATAATAATAATAATAATAATAATAATAATAATAATAATAATAATAATGATAATGATAATAATCTAGATACTTATTAAAATTCATTTATTTTTTTGTCTTCTATATCTGTGTGGTATAGGTATCTTATATAGGTATATTGTTTTACAGTATATATATATATATATATATATATATATATATACACATACAAACATAATGATTTATAATAATAATAATAATAATAATAATAATAATAATTGTCATCTTAACACCACTAATTATCTCTTAATATTCCTTAATTATATATATTATGCAGTAACGTGATAGAAAAAAATCCGAAACGTACAATTGGAAGGAAATCGGAAGACAGTGAGAAAATAAATCTGCAATTGGAGAACAAAGAAAGAAAGGAAGAAAGAAAGAAAAAAGAAGAAGAAAAGAAAATGCTATCATTGCTTATGTATTGATCTTTCTGCATTTATTTACTCGTTTCTTTCTTTTTCAAACGAACATTATGATTATTGTTTGGGAAGTAGTTTTCTCATGATGCATCAAATGTCTTTAAGAAACATTTCGCACTAAAAGAATCAACACTTATCGAGAAATAAAAAAAATACTGACTTTAAACCTCATCACGTATTGAAGAACTTCAAGGCTTTATATAGTTAATTGAATATATTGTTGCTGTTGTTTTTGTTCCTACTGTTATTGTTGTTGTTGTTGTTGTTGTTGTTGTTGTTTTCTCCTCCTTCTTCCTCTTCTACATCTTCTTCTTCTTTGTGGTAATGGTGGTGATGAAGGTATTGGTCGAGTGGGAATCAGTACTGTTGTCAGTGTAGCCTGTTAGTATCGCTGGTCGTGAAGGTTTGTGCAGGTGAGGTCTCTGTTAGTGTTGATATTGCAGTTATTGCTGCTATTTTAGTTATTGTTGTTGTAATTGTTACTGTTCTTCTTGTTGTTGTTCTTATTATTTGTTGCTTTTGTTCCTATTGTTAACGTCAGTGCTTGTACCACTGACGTTGCTAATGCTATTATTTTTGTTGCTATTGTGATTGTCGCTACCTTTTCCGTTGCATTTGCTGTCTCTGCTTTTGTTGTTTGTGTTGGCATTTTCATTGTCATTTTTGCTATTTGTTTTTGTGACTATCATTCTTGTTTATTGCTTTTTATTGTCGTATTGTTGTTGCTGTTGGTATTGTTGTTGTTGCTACCACTGCCGCCATTTTTTGCATGCGTGTTTGTGTCACAAGAGAAAAAAAATAAGTTAAAAGAAGACCAAACAAAACAGGACAAATTAAAACGGAAGAACACAATTATACCAATGTCGCCGGTGATTTGTAGAGACCGAAGCGGTTTCCATTCTCGTGGCGTGTTCAAACTGATAACTTGTTCCATGTGTTATATCTTTATATTCCCGCGATTGAATATTCTCGAAAGAGAGCGTGAAAATAAAATGACCATCATAAAAGACAATTATACTGCGGAGCCGGACATAGAAAATGAAACTGTAATAGCGCGGTTCTGCTCTGCTTTCGACAATCAAGAGGAGTGTGGACGATGGAAATCGTGCTGTAAAGGAGCTTTACGTGTTGTGAAGAACAACAAAAGGATATAAACATTTCGCAAGTGGCAGATGATAGGCCAACATGTCCGCCGACTTGGGATGGTTTCAGCTGCTGGAAAAGAACCCCAGAAAAAACAAGGGTCTTCAACGAATGTCCTGAATACGTCCATGAATTTGAAGTGTCAGACGGTAAGTAAACCACAGCTTATCTATCTATATATCTTTCTATCTATCTGTCAATCTATCTCTCTTTCAGCTATGTATGTGTTAGTGCATTCAACAACATGAGCAGAATATGTCTGGTCGTTAAAATTAGACAAAATATATAAATTAGACTACCGTTTCGCAGTGGCTATAAAATGCAGGGTATTCGATTTTGGGCGAAAGTTAATCATCCGGAAGTGACATCGTCCAGCCCAAACCAATTCTACTGTCTAAAGTGAGGTGGTAAAATAAACATGAGAGCCATTTAAAGATTCACTGCACATAAACATACCATTGAAAACAAACAAATTAATGTACTCAACAACGTGAGCAGAATATGTCTGGTCGTTAAAATTAAATGAAATATGTAAATTAGATTATCATTTCACAGTGGCTATAAAATGCGGAAATGATGTCATCCAGCCATCGCTCTTTTACTGTCGACTGTGAAGTTGTATGAGAGACATGACAACTGTTTACAACTTTCATGTATTTAATTAATTTATTTGATTAATGAACACAATGATTTTGAGTATACACCAGACAGTGAATTGGTAGAGTCGTTAGAGCATTGCATTGAGTACCTCGAGAAGTACATTCTGAATTTCGGTGCTTTGAGGTCAAATCCCACCGAGATCATTTCCGCCCCCACTTTTATCATCTTGAGGTGATTTAAAAAAGTACGAATCCAGGGCAGTGAGTTGTCGGAACTGTACGAATGTTGGGCTGGATTCCTTGCGATATTTGTCCTGGATCTCAGTGCTTTGAAACAAATTTTGTTAAAGTGTTCACAAGCACCATACCAAACTCTCAGACGTGGTGTGACGAGTAAGACTCGAAACAAAATCTGGCATCAAATAGATAGCACTGGGTGAATTCGATTGAGGAGTCTCTCCTACCGGAAACACATGTGCCCTGGTGATGTATGTATGTATGTATGTATGTAGTATGTATGTATGTATATGTATGTATGTATGTATGTATGTATGTATGTATGTATGTATGTTATGTATGTATGTATGTATGTATGTAGTATGTATGTATGTATGTATGGTATGTATGTAGTATGTATGTATGTATGTATTGTATGTATGTATGTATGTATGTATGTATGTATGTATATGTATGTATGTATGTATGTATGCATGCATGCATGTATGTATGTATGTTGTTTTCTGTTTTTACTTATTTAAATTCATCCTCTGAAGAATGAGCTGGTTTCTAACAAAGATAAAAAAGTGCCATCGTTGGAATATATATAACGATAATAAGGTCACATTTTCAACATGAAAAATGTCTTGTATTTGTAATGTGCAAATCAGTTGGTTGATTTCTTTTTCTGGAAATCCAAGTTTATACAGACTGACAGTTAAGCATTTACTTACAAAATCAAGTGCACCAATTATTGTTGATATAAATGTAAATTTGTAACCCGATACAGAATGAAGGTTTCGGAGCAGTTGTCCATGGTTATCTTTGATTTTCAACGGGATAGTCACATCAGCAGGACAGTTGACCTCTATGACGGTACATACTTTTTCATGTGTGTCCTAAAGTGCAATATCGGGCCTGTTATGTTTACGCTTGACAGATGTTTTGATGTGTGGGTGTGTGTGTGTGTGTGTGTGTGTGTGGTGTGTGTGTGTGTGTGTGTATGTGTGTGTGTGTGTGTGTGTGTGTGTGAAGGCTACCAGGAGAAACTTTCGAGTCGCTGTTGCCCCACTTCTTTTAAGTTTAATACAGAATAAACATGCGCTCTACTAAAAAGTATTGGGTAATTCTTCATTTTAGTGTTAAATTGTTTATATATATATATATACATACATATATTATATATATATATATATATTCGAAACTTGGAGTAGATGAAACAGGAACAACTGATGAAGGGGAATATTCTTTATGTTGCATGTCTCGTTTTTCTGTTTACTTTTTTCGTTATTCGAAAAAAAGTTCGTTTCTATGTTTTTGTATTTATGTTTTCGTTTCTCATTGTGTTCAACGTTTTTTTGATGTCCTGTACCCATATATACATGTATGCATACATATATATATGTAGGTAAGTGCATATGTGTATGCATATATGCATATAATGTGACCTTGTTATCGTTATATATATATATAATATATATATATATATATATATATATATATATATATATATATATATATAGCGTGAAGACACGTGACCTACTGTTTACGTTGTTGCATTCCTGATCGCTAGATCAGGGGGTCGATTCCCAAACAGAGCAGCGTGTTGTGTTCTTGAGTAAAACACTTCATTTAACACTGCTCTGATGGGGTGGGAGAGAAGCAGAAGCGTTGGCACGTCAGCAGAGATGCTTCGCAGTATCTCTTCCGGTTCACTACATTCTGAGTTCAAATCCCGCCTGGCGAAAGAAAACGGAAAACCATTCCAATCTAGTCATGGTAACCGAAGTTATAGTAATCTACTTAACGACTGTAGGGGAAGTTACGGGCCCTCCCAGGTCGTATAGAAAAGTGCTGGAAAAGGTTCACATGCACTGCTAGACTGGATTGCCTATATTCACTCCACTTATCTGCGTGTATCTGTCTATATATATATATATATATATAAAGTAAAGACCCCCTTCGGTCATGAATGACCATGGGATTGCACCTAGAAAGTTACCCTCCTAGACACAAGTCCGGGCAAGGTTGTTTATGGAAGACCAGCAGTCGCCCATGCATACCAGCCTCCCCTCTCCACGCCGCCAGTGTTATCCAAGGGAGAGACAAAGGTCGATACAGCTTGGCACCAGTGACGTCGCAACTCATTTCTACAGCTGAGTGAACTGGAGCAACGTGAAATAAAGTGCCTTGCTCAAGAACACAACACGCAGCCCGGTCCGGGATTCGAGCTCACAACCTCACGATCGTAAGCTCGACGCTCTAACCACTGAGCCATGATATATATATATATATATATATATATATTATATATATATATATATATGCGTGTGTGAGGTGGGGTGTCTGTGTATATGAATCTCGTTGACTATTTTTATAACAAGATGGCAATTTGATCTCCATGTTCGAATCAGTCAATATGACGGTCATATTTTCTATCTGACTTATTTTATTACTATGTTAATACCCACTGAACTCACTATCTCTTCGCCAACCCATCCAACTATCCATCTATCCACCTTTACATATGTCTATCTATACGTTTGTATACCCAATTATATTTTCATCAATTTATATATCCATGTATGCGTCTGTCTATTTGACAATCTATCTTGCTCTCCAGCTATTCCTCCTCCGTACATGGACGACGTATCTGACTGCCCGTTGATTTATATCCATCAATAAATATGTATAGTCATACAAACTTATGCACGTCTTTTCTGCTTATCCGGTCGTCTGATTTTTCAGTTCATTGGTATCACTTGGTCGCTGGTTATAAATATTTGCGAGTAGCCATGCAAGAGTACATCAGCGTCCGCACACACACACACACACACACATACGCACATGCGCATGCTCGAATGCACGCACGGACACAAGCACGTGCGAACTCCTACGCACATGCAGTGCCTCACACACGCACACATACACAGATAGACAAAGAGATAGACAGGCGGACAGACAACCAGACAGACAGACAGGTAGGTAGATAGATAGATAGATAGATAGATAGATAGATAGATAGATAGATAGAGAGAGAGAGAGAGAGAGAGAGAGAGAGAGAGATAGATAGATAGATAGATAGATAGATAGATAGATAGATAGATAGATAGATAGATAGACCATGTGTGTGGGGGTGTGGGGGGTGTCTGTGTGTGTGTGTGCATGTGCGTGTGTGTGAGCGAGCGTATGTGCCAGGTGTTGAGAACAAAATGTGAGCAGAAACTAATATATAAAGTATATTTATTTTTTTTTTTAAATGGTGCACATGTTCAATTTGATATATTAAAGAAATGGGTTATTTCATTAACGTCCCAACAGCCTCAATAATAGCTTCGATCTGGCTTCGGAGGCAACTGGATGTCAGCATCATAGCCACGGTTCACAATGGCTGCTTTTGAACGAGTTCTTGGTATTTCCTTGGTATTGTGGGGCCGCTGGTTGACCTGCCCACTGTTGTCTCAGATATAATGTATCTAGGATATTATTTAATGCGTTCTTCTTTTCTGTAGTCTAGAGTCTTGTAGTCTAGAGGAATTAAAATTACGGAGAGCTAAGATCCACAAGCTGCTGTTTCTCGACCATCTAGAAATAGCAACCAAATTTCGAATGCTAATTATATTTACTTCTGCTTGCAGGACGTTGGTTCAGAAAGAGTTTGATTTCTGAGGCAGCCGTTCTCATTAGGGGCGGGGAGTAAGGAAGGAAAAAGGGAAGGTAGAGTATGATGGAAAGGAATTATAGGGCAAATTTTATTTAGGACGTGGCTTGGGAAAAGTGGGGCATTCGGTGGCGGTGAAAAGAGAGACGTGTGGGTTGTGGTTGGTGTACTATTAGCTAGTGAATAGCGGATGTAATTAGTATGTAACTGACTGCTTGACTCAAATAGTTTGAAAGCGATTAGAGTCAAGCGGTCTGCGGAAAATACTGCTATTCATTAACAGCTGATAAACACGAAATTTTGACGTTCACCCATTTTCCAGTAGCAAAACTAACTGAAATACAGTGAGAAGGAGAATAGAAGTAGATCTCCTTAAATTTTATTGTTTTACGTAGTGTTTTGTTGTGGATCAGCTCCGAAGCAACCTTGTAGACATTAATAATAAAAGCGTTCCACTTGAGATCATCTTGGTTATTTAGGCGTAGGAGTGGCTGTGTGGTAAGTAGCTTGCTTACGAACCAAATGGTTCCTGGTTCAGTCTCCCTGCGTGGCACCTTGGGCAAGTGTCTTCTACTATAGTCTCGGGCCGACCAAAGCCTTGTGAGTGGATTTGGTAGACGGAAATTGAAAGAAGCCCGTCGTATATATGTATATATATGTATGTGTGTGTGTGTGTATATGTGTCTGTGTTTGTCCCCCCCCCCAACACCGATGCTGGTGTGTTTACGTCCCCGTAACTTAGCGGTTCGGCAAAAGAGACTGTTAGAATAAGTACTAGGCTTACAAAGAATAAGTCCTGGGGTTGATTTGCTCGACTAAAGGCGGTGTTCCAGCATGGCCACAGTCAAATGACTAAAACAAGTAAAAACGTAAAGAGTATATGGTGCGATTAGGATGATATTATCCAATGTGACCTTCAGTTTTTAAGATAGCAGAGTATTTTAGCTGCTATTTCTAGCAAGGAAATTAACATTATAATTAACACAAAGCACTATGGTGTGGTAAACTTTCAGACCTTTAGTCTAGATTGCGAATCCTCTGTACCCCAGGATGGTTCAGCTCTCCACCCGTTAAAAGCCACCATTTACGGAATGAGGAAAAAAACGTAGCTTTCGCAGTTAGTACGGCTGAGAAATTAAATAATTTCCTTGGTTCGATCCTACTTGGACGATTGCCTTTTATCAAGGTCTCGGGTGCCCCACCCCCAATCTTGGAAAGAAATTAGGTAAGACGAAACTGTAGAAGCCCGTCAGATTGAATATACATATAACTCAAAGGTCCAGCCTTCTTACATCAAGTCATGCTGACTGCCCCGTGGTGCACGGGTCTGCAGAATATTCAGCCATATACGCATTAATTTAATGACTAATTAGATCACTTGCTCAGGCAACTGAGTGCTTATCGGCGAAACCGACTGAGGTTTGATCTTCACCATACATTGTAAGTTGTTGTTGTTGTTCTTCTTCTTCTTCCAATCAGGGCTCACGCCATTAGCCACAAATTGAGGATCCACCCACAACACGCGTTAGACGGGCGCGAAAGCTACGTTTTTTTCCTCATTCCGTAAATGGTGGCTTTTAACGGGTGGAGAGCTGAACCATCCTGGGGTACAGAGGATTCGCAATCTAGACTAAAGGTCTGAAAGTTTACCACACCATAGTGCTTTGTGGCAGAAGTAGGAAGAAAGAGTGAGAGAAAGTTGTGGTGAAAGAGTACAGCGGAGTTCACCACCCCTCCCCGCCGAGGCCTCGTAGAGCTTAGGTGTTTTTGCTCAATAAACACTCATAATGCCCGGTCTGGGAATCGAAACCGCGTTCTTACGACCGCGAGTCCGCTGCCCTAACCACTGGGTCATTGCACCTCTACTGATGTTGTTGCTGTCACCGTCGTCGTCGTTGTCGTCTTCGTTCTTATCGTTCACTTCTCTCCCCTGGTCAGCTCTGATTAACTTGACCTTTTAAAACAAAACCAGCAAGGTGGGATTTGACCGCAATTGCTGTAAAGTAGAATGACCGCAGAGAGGCTCCGTCATCAGCTGGTGCTCTTGGTAGAGTTAGTGGTAGAGGTGGGGTGGTTGAGTTTATCTTATTGTTACTCAGGCACAAGTCTTGTCATAATCGAGAAAATATATGAATAAAAGCATTCCAGCTGTGACCACCCACTGTTGTCTCAGATATAATGCATCTAGGACATTAGTTAATGCGTTCTTTTCTGTATTTTTTAAATTAAAAAAAAAAAAAAAAAGAAAAACAGCAACATATGACTAAGAATCGGCTGCTATAGACAGCTTCGTTAGCTTCTAAATCTTCTTAAACAGATGACGGTGGGATTCCAGCATGATCACAGTCGAACTGACTGGATTCAGTAGAATTATAAAAGCGGAAGAAAGACAAACTTGGCGGGCAGCTTTCAATATTAGGAATTTTACAGACAATTTCATTTTATTTTATTCGTCCTTTGATTTGCTTATTAGTTACATTTGCTGCTGCTGCTGGTGCTGCTACTGCTACTGTTGTTGTTGTTGTTGTTTATGACTGAAAAAAGTGGAGTTGTGAGCAGGCGGAGGAGATGGAGCAATGTTCAATACGTGATTGCAGGAGATAGTCTAGACTTTTATAGAGAAGTCTACTGAAATTGTATAGAAAGGCTCCATCTTCTAGTTTTATGTGAGAAGCGGAAGAGTTTCGTGTATGGTATTGACAGATCTTCCAAACATATATATATATATACATAAACACAGACTTTACCATGCATACGAATTATCTCTCTCTCTCTCTCTTTCTCTTTCTCTTTCTCTCTCTCTTTCTCTCTCTCTTTCTCTCTCCTGTCTCTCTCCTTCGCTCTCTATGTTTCCCGTCCCTTTTCCTCTTCTCTCTTTCCCTCACTCCAGTTCTTACTTTCCACACGCTCATATATAGAAAAAGTCACACATAAACATAAACTACCTCCCACTTGTCTCCCTCGAGCACATACCAAAGTATAAACATACATACACACATATATACACACATATATGTATACCCACACGCTCGCACACAACCTATTTCTGCTGTACACACTTACGCTCTTTCACACACATACACACGCACAATGCCTACGTCCACCTCTCTTTCTCTCCCCACTCTCTCTCTCTCTCACACACACACACACGCATACAAACAACATATGCACACACACACATACATACACTTACACATGCTCTACGGTCAACAAGACCGCTGAGCACGCACACACACGCTCACACACACACACACACGCCACGCACGCGCACACAATTTCCTCTGCACTATTTTCCATATACGCGAACACATTCAGTTTATCTCATCGTCTCTCTCTCGCACACGCACACACACACACACACATACATACACATATACACACGGATACACACAAACATGTACACACTGCCTCTGTCACTCTCCATTCCTCTAACTCACACACACTCACTCTGTCAACTTTGCAATTACTCACAAGCACAATTATGCTCATATTTGGGTGAACTGCAAATATTGATATTTCTGTCTGCTTATATTTGTGTATATTTGATCTTGTGTGATATTTCTATAAATATATCCATATGGATATATCTAAATAAATGTGTATGTATATAAGTGTATGTACAGCCACATGATTCCGGGTTCAGTCCCACTGCACAGCACCTTGGGAAAGTGTCTTCTACTATAGCCTCGGACCGACCAGGGCCTTGTGAGTGGATTTAGTTGACGGAAACTAAAAGAAGCCCGTCGTATATATATTTATTTATTTGTGTGTGTGTGTGTGCATGTGTGTATCTTTGTGGCTATGTTTGTCCACCCCCACCACCCCCCACCACTTGACAACCGATACTCGTATGTTTACGTCCCCATAAATTAGCGGTTCGACAAAAGACGCCGATAGATTAAGTACTAGGCTTACATAGAATAAGTCCTGTAGTCGATTTCTTCAACTAAAAATCCCTTTAAGGCGGTGCTCCAGCATGGCTGCTGTAAAATGGCTGAAACAAGTAAAAGAATAAAAGAATATGTGTATTTGTGCACAGATAGATAGATAGATAGATAGATAGATAGATAGATAGATAGATAGATAGATAGATAGATAGATAGATAGATAGGTAGATAGGTAGATAGATAGATAGATAGATAGATAGATAGATAGATAGATAGATAGATACACGCACACCTGTGTGTATGTGTGTGTGTGTGTGTGTGTGTGTGTGTGTGTGTGTGTGTGTGTGTGTGTGTGTGTGTGTGTGTGTGTGTGTGTGTGTTGTGACAGCGCTAAGCAATGATGTATATTAATATTTAAATACAAACTTGTTACTTGTTCAAATATGCTTGCAGCTTATTTGGACCGATAAGAAATCTATTCACTCTATTTTATTATAGAAAAAATTTCTCGCTGCAATCAGACAAGTTTGAATACATCGAGTCAGTTCACAGAGTTCCCTAGCCAGACTATGAAACGCATGCATTTCGGAGTGGTTATCTCCTCTTCAACGGCAGAGACCGGAAAGGTAGACGTTGCGAGTCGACACGAGATATAGATCCTCCTTATGATGTTCCTATTATCATTCAATGACTGGTTGCATTATTCAGCGACTTTCCTAGCCGTAAAAAGAAATACGAGGATATAGCACTAAGCAGTGGTGTGTATAAATATATGTTTCTTTATTACCCACAAGGGGCTAAATATAGAGGGGACAAACAAGGACAAACAGACGGATTAAGTCGATAACATCGACCCCAATGCGTAACTGGTACTTAATTTATCGACCCCGTAAGGATGAAAGGCAAAGTCGACCTCGACGGAATTTGAACTCAGAACGTAACGGCAGACGAAATACCGCTAAGCTTTTCGCCCGGAGTGCTAACGTTTCTGCCAGCTCGACGGTGTGTATAAATATTAGCTTATTACCAGTTCGCATATGCTTGAGAGAGCGTTGTAAGCCCACTCGCTGTATTTACACCTACGAAGGGATACTGAAAAGCTTATATATATATATATATATATATATATATATACATCACCTCAGAAGTAGACAGAAATCCTTCATTATATAGTTTTACCAGAGCGGACACAACCTTGTGCGTCAAACTTGGTAGGAGATACCTCACAGAAGTGCTCACTCATTTTGAATTGCTCTGTAACATCAGCTGCCTTATTTTCAACAATCGGCTTCACAGCCCGATCACATCTGTCAGAGGGCCCAGGTCCAAATGAGCGGATGTTATTGATTCCTTTCTTTGTTGGAGAATTCTACAGTCAATCTCTTGACAGTGACAACAGAGAACCCAAATTTTGTTCACTCTCAGACTGACCCACATTACGTCCTCGATGAAAATCAGACAACTATTTTGGTTCTGGTTTTTCGCATCACGACTAGTTACTATAAACAATTAATATACTGTTGTCTGGAATGTTAGCACGCTGGATGAAATGCTTAGCGGCACTTCGTCCGTCGTAACGTTCTGAGCTCAAATTCCGCCGGGATCGACTATACCGTTCATTCTTTTGGGGGTCGATAAAATAGGTACTAGTTGAGTACTGGGGTTGATTTAATAGACTTAGCGCCTCCCCACAAACAGCTGGCCTTTTTCAAAATGTTGAAACCACTATACTGTTATCTGAAATGAAAACTAATAATACATTAACAAGTTTGAAATACCAGTTGGTGTCCGCATAAATACAACGGTATAATGAGAGGTATGTATTTGCTTTTACATACGTACATACATACATACAAACAACATATATATGTGTATGTATGTATGTAGTATGTATGTATGTATGTATGTATGTAATGTATGTATATATATATATATATATATTATATATATATATATATATAGATATATATATATATATATATATATATATATATATATATATATATATAATGTATGTACATATATACAGATATATATATATATATATATGTTACTATATACATACATATGATACTTGTATATGTATATGTCTACCAATGTATGTATATATATATATATATATATATATATATATATATATATATATATATATATATATATATATATATCTTTATGTTTATGCGTGTAAATTTTTCTTCACACACACAGACACACACGCATGTATATGTACACATATACATGTGTGAATGTGAGTGTATGCGTATATGTATTAACTGCCAGAGGAAAAAAATATGAAGAATACTGATTCAAAAGGAAATTTATTATTAAAAATATGAAGGTGGTCTGAAACATTTTTTTTTAATTTGTAAATTTAGAAAATATACACGGCTAAACAAAACCAGAGAAGAAAACTAAGTATTATACAAAAAAAACTTTTTCTACACATTTTATTTCAGTAAAAATGAATGAATTTATATTAAATATGCGAGACGATGACATGATATTGCAAAATATAATAAACTGATTTTATATTTTGCTATACATTTCTGTTAGAAAAATTGAATAAGAAAATTAAGTTGAAGAAAAAAATACCAGCCATATATGAAGATAACATGCTAAATGTTTTAATACAAAATTATATTCTGTAACTGTTAACACCGAAGAAAATATTGATGGTGTTCACCACTTGGTGATGGATGACAAGCGATCGATATGTATATATGACTGAAAAGTTCATAGACTCTCATACTCTCATGAAATGTGACCAAGTGAGGTTTATTTTTCAACATAATCCCGCTTGCGATCCACACACTTCTTCCATCGGTGTTTCAGCACTTGGTTCTCATTGGTGAAGAAACTTTATCCTCAGAAAGCTTTATGCTCAAAAAAAGTCATCATCTCTGCGACATTGGTTCCCAGCAAACTGCTTTTTGTTTGCTTTTTTTTATGTTGAAGAAACAGATGATAGATGGCGCTAAACCTGAAAAATAGGGAGGGTAATCGACCTTTCATCAATTTTCCTGTGCGTTTTGTCTTGATGCCCTTCGTAGCTGCCTCAGGAAACTAGCATAGTACTCTCTATTGATGGTGTAGTCCATTTAAAGATATTCAATAAACAATGCCTTTTACATCCCAAAACACTGAGGCTATCACCTTCCCTGCGGATGAAATTACCTTGACCTTCTCTGGGTAGGTGACTGCAGAGTTCATAGACTGACTATGTAGATGTGATCCACTGCATGGGTTGCCTCTTTGTCACTGGCTCACAATGATGAACCCAACACTCATCCTGGGTTAGGAAACGTTCAAAGGAACCAACTCCATCTGCTTGATAAAATATCAGACTTGGTTCGCTTTTGATGAGGTGTGAAAGAACTTGGCGCCCACCGAGTAGAAACCTTAGTCAGGCCAAGCTCATTGGGTAAAATATTCTCAACTTTTTCGCGGCATATGCTAATAATACTGGCTATTTGATTTATTGTCGATCGCTTGTCATCCATCACCAAGTGGTGAACACCATCAATATTTTCTTCGGTGGTAACAGTTACAGAGTATAATTTTGTATTAAAACATTTAGCATGTTATCTTCATATATGGCTATTATTTTCTTCTTCAACTTAATTTTCTTCATTCAATTTTACTAACGGAAATATATAGCAAAATATAAAATCAGTTTATTATATTTTGCAATATCATATCATCGTCTCACGTATTTAATATAAATTCATTCATTTTTACAGAAATAAAATGTGTAGAAAAAGTGGGTTTTTTTTTTTTTTTATAATACTTAGTTTTCTTCTCTGGTTTTGTTTAGCCGTGTCATCTTGGATCATCTTCAACACTTTCCCTTTCCCCCCTAAATTCAGCTGTCCAGTTTGCACTGTTGATAGAGCTGGAGTGTCATCCCCTAATTTGGCAACCATGTCAGTATGTATGTCCTAATGGGCCAAACCCTTTTCCTGCTGGTACTTGATAACACCGCAATGCCAAATTTTGTCCATTTTCAAGAGACGTCGCCGGTAGTTACTTTTGAAGTTTACTTTCGACAGCCAGAGATCAGTTTACGTGGAACGAAACAATGCAGTTACGTATTAATAAGAAGGGCTGAAATTAACGCATGTAAGATTTCACAGGTCCAGCATCGACTTCTTCATAGTCAATCTATGATCGTTTCAGCCTACTTTCGTGTGTATGTATCTGTGTGAGTGAGTGAGTGAGTGTGTGTGGCGGGGGTGAGTGACTGCTCGATTATATAAAAAATATACAAATATACAAATATATGTGCGCGTGTGTGTTTGTGTGTGGGGGAGGCACCGTATGGAAAAGTTTGAAAGAGTGGCTTGCAGAAGCGCATAGAGTACCTGCAACAGGCTTGCTTGTTGGGAACGCCGAAGATCATTGGAAAGTCCTTGGATGGCTGAGATCACAGGCACTGACTTTCTATTCAAGAGCAAACCTACCTAAATTCCATCATAGGGACGAGATACATCCTCGCATGTGTGAGTGTGTGTGTGTGTTTGTGTGAATCCAGCACAACGCAACAATTAGTTCAGCTGAAGTGTTTTTATCAGGTGCAAATTGCACTTAGTATGACGGTGTCAGTTCAAATGGCCGTTATGCGAAATTTTAAAGAAGCTAAAACCATAGACTTGTAACATGTACTAAGCACTAAATGTGAAAGTTGTCCACTACTTTTGAACCAAATTTAGTTGAGATAATACCATATATGTGTGTGTTAATATGCGTGTGCAGTATGTATGTGTGCATGTATGTGAATATTTGTGTTGCCGCGATCGGGTGTGTTTACAGATATAGATGCACATGTACAAATATCTATACATATAAATATCTATATTGAGCGTAGGAAGAAAACTGAGAATTGTCATAGAATTTATCTACAAAAAGTGTTTTATTAAAAACGTCACGAGAAGTAAATATAACCATCTAAAAATATGAGCTGTATTGTTAATATCGTAATCTTTATGTAAATATATGATTACTTTTGTAACTAAAAATCATTGGAAATGGGAAGAAGAAATTGAAAATACTTGAATTGTAAAAACTAATAGAGCCCGTAATATATTCAATTTAATTTATGGTTTTACGTAAAATCTATTACAGCAAAGAATGCGCAAATTAAAAAATAGGTTGAAACAAGGTATGGGAAATGAGAAAAATGCGTCTTATCTTTTAAGAAAGGAAATAATCCAAAAGTTCGGAAAAAAAACTTGTATTATCAACTCACAGAACACCAGAATGGCCTATCGAACATTTGGAATTACTATCTTATATTTGATAAGGGGAATCTTTCCCGAAATCAAACAGAAACATTAAATATCTTTTGTAAGGTAATGCAATATCTTCTCTTTGATTTTATTTATTAGTACCCCCTTACATATATTGCCTAACTCCTCACCTGCATTGTTTAAGGGTTTGCTATTTGTATGTATTCATATAATTTACTCATTAAAATAGTCATGTAAATTAAATAGTCTTTTTTTATCCTTTAAGCAGGATGGAAGGCAGTATTTCTGAATTCGTTTACAACTTTGAGACTGTTGAAACAGGGCTGAGATTATTCTCAAACTAGAGACCTGGCCCGAAAGCATGCTATAAAGTTGACTCTGCTAAAGGCTCTATGTTAACTCTATCACCTCTGATGGGTTTTGAACTACGCAAAAAGTCGAAACGAATACCGTAAGGCTTCCTGCCTAACGTTCTTAGAGTTCTACTAATCCATTGCCTGGGATTAGTATTGGTTTATCGAACCTGGAAGAATGAAAGACAATGTCATCTTCAGCGAGATTTTAAGAAGCGCATATTAGGAACAAATAAAGTAAAACATTCTATCCGCCGTTTTAAGGATTCTGTCAATTCGCTACTTTTGATCAATTAAAAATACTAATAATATAATGTGTGTATTGACTAATAGGAATATGTCTAAATTCACCTTGTTTTCTACTTCCGTAACCCTTGAATAACTTTTCTTATTGTCCATTTTTTATCAATTTTCTCTATTGATTTTACGAGTTCCTCTTCCGAGGAAGACAGCCCTGAAGAGCTGTAATCCCCGTATAACATCATTGGCAACAGGTTTCTTCAAGGTAGCAAAAAACAGTCCACCAAAAGAGTTCAAATGAACACTAACAAAAATTTTTCAACGATAAATAACAATTTTTAACTTACAAATAACAATTCCGTTCACCCCGGTTTACGAACACCTCTGACCACGAATAAATCGTGCTTTGTATATATCTATATCTATCTCTCTCTCTCTCTCTCTCTCTCTCTATATATATATATATATATATATATATATATATATATATATATATATATATATATATATATATATATAATATAATAAAATATTAGGGAATAAATCCAAACTTACAGGGAAAAATCAGATTTAGGATTGAATCCAATTTTATAGTAAAGTAATATTACATTATATAATTAGAGA
>NC_043006.1:49484223-49504223 GCF_006345805.1 Octopus sinensis | reverse complement strand
GACACTTGTCCTAAGCCACTTTGACTACTGCTCTCAGTTATGGTCACCATCCAGTGTCAAGTTGATCACAGAGCTCGAGGCGATCCAACGTAGCTACACGAAGAAGATAGCCTCTATGCAGAATGTAAGCTACTGGGAAAGACTCAAGAGATTAAAACTATATTCCCTGGAGCGTAGGCGGGAAGGAAAGATATATGCCATAATATACATCTGGAATATCCTGGAGGGACGTGTCCTGAAACTTGGCATCGAGAGTTACACAAATGCCAGAACTGGGCGCCACTGCGTGGTGCCTAGGACTCCAAACTTGCCATCAAGATGTAGGACAAGATTCTGTGATAGCCTGGGCTTCCGAGGCCCACAGCTCTTCAATATCCTCCCGAAGAACCTGAGAGACCTGCATGGCTGGATGCAGATGTCTTTAAAATGAAGCTGGATCTCTTCCTGTCAGGTGTCCCAGATGAACCAACTTCACGGCAGGAGGGGCAGATGAGGGCAGCTGCATCGAACTCTCTCATGCACCAAATGGCAGTTGCTAGAAAGCTTTCGTGAAGTGAAACCAAGTAGCAACACCAAATGGCGGTGCCCCAGCATGGCCACAGCTCATAAGCTGAAACTAGAATCAATCAATCAATCAATCAATATATATATATGTATATATATATATATATATACATGTATATAATATATGTATATATATATATATATATATATATATATATATATATATATATATATATATGTATATATATGTATATTATATGTATATATATATATGTATATATATATAATGTATATATATATATGTATATATATATATATATGTATATATATATATATATGTATATATATATATATATATATATATATATATGTATATATATATGTATATATATATGTATATATATATATATAATATTTTTATATATATATATATAATTAATCAATATAGGGTGGCAAAAAAATTTGTAGAATTTTTTGCCACCAGCGGCCTAGTGGGAAAAAAATTAAATAGTCATAGACCATTTTTAAGTTCAACATCACAATCAAGGAACGACCATAATAGGCCATTCACCCACTAGAAATAACAGCCAAAAGCTTTAACCGCAAAATAACATCAATTCCGTAAAAACCAGGAGAAAATTAAAAAACATTTACCCTGTAATTTCTTATACGATGCACCGTTTCGTCTACTGTTTAATGGTAAACTAACCTGTGAATCTAAGGGCCTATGGTAGATTGGCTTGATTTAATTTAATCAGGTTAGTTTACCATTAAACAGTAGACGAAACGGTGCATCGTATAAGAAATTACAGGGTAAATGTTTTTTAATTTTCTCCTGGTTTACGGAATTGATGTTATTTTGCGGTTAAAGCTTTTGGCTGTTATTTCTAGTGGGTGAATGGCCTATTATGGCCGTTCCTTGATTGTGATGTATATATATATATATATATGTATATATATATATATATATATATAGAGAGAGAGAGAGAGAGAGAGAGAGAGAGAGAGTGAGAGAGAAGAGGCGCAATGACCCAGTGGTTAGGGTAGCGGACTCGCGGTCGTAGGATCGCGGTTTCGATTCCCAGACCGGGCGTTGCGTGTGTTTATTGAGCGAAAAACAGCTAACAGCTCCACGAGGCTCCGGCAGGGGGTGGTGATCCCTGCTGTACTCTTTTACCACTCTTTCTCTCACTCTTTCTTCTATTGGCCTGCTCGCTTAGGGTAGCAAAAAATTCTAGAAAAATTCTCCACTACCAGTGACCGATAGAATAAGTACAAGGATTATACTACGTGTCTTCATATTCTATTTTTTGTGAATTCTCCTCTCTCTCTATATATATATGTGTGTGTGCGTGTGTGTGCTGGTAGCGGAGAATTTTTTCTAAAATTTTTTGCTACCCTAAAATTTATTAATTAATGATTTTTTGGCTAATTTTGAAATTAAATCGGCAGTTTATATTTACTGCTGAGTAAACCGCGCGAGCGTGGTGGATTTTGAAAATTTATAGCATATAGACTCGAGGCATGTTTATCATCGCCTCGTGGATATATATTAGTCCTTGGCTTTTCTGCTGACGAGGCAACGCCAGAAGTAAATAAATTAATTAAATTTATTTATTTACAAAAGATTGCCGATACTATATATATATATATATATATATATATATATATACGGAGGTCTTCTTTCAGTTTCCGTCAACCGAAACCACTCACAAAGCTTTCGTCGGTCCGGTGCTATAGTAGAAAACACTTGCTCAACGATCCGCTCAGTGAGGCTGAACTTGAAACCATAAAGTTGGGAAGGAAACTTCTTACCACACAGCCAACCATAGTGTTATCAATGTCATAATAGCGACGAAATAGAGAATTCAATACTTCTGTAGAGTAGTATGCATGGAAATTTCTTTGTGTATAAACATCAGCGTGCACGCGAACGCATTTAGTTAAAAATAGCTACTTGAAAAGGAATGCACCGATTTTTCTATAACTGATTTTCAATTTAGCTGCGATCTTCTTTTTATTCAACCAAATCATAAGAATTTAGCAATTTTTCTTTTTTTTTTTCACTTACATAAATTTTACATATGTTTATATCATTGTGTTTATTCATATGAAGTTTTATCAGAAAAGTTACATATATTTTTTGTTCCCATTAACTTCAGTTTCAATTCTTAGTTGCCCACTTTATAATGCAAAGCTTTTTAGAAAAAAACGCTAAGCTACAACGTTTTTAGAATATTATCTTCAGATATGATTGTTTTTTTTTTTTATTGCTATCTTTAAAAGAATAAACTTATTCTATTTAGCTTTATAATAAAGAATTTATCGTAAACTATGAAAAGTACGGCATAGGTTTATCATATTTTACGATTTCTTTTTATTATATCATATTCCAATGTAACGATGTTCAGATTTTATAACAATATATGTTTAAGAATTTGTGAAGTACTTAGCTTTCTAAAATATTAAAATGATGTACTCATTTCGCCTAGTAAATTTAGCAAATTTACAGATTCCCTGGCTTTTTTCCCCTTGTAGCGAGATTCTAAATAACAAATTATCTTTCGAATCATTCCTGTTCCTTAATAAACTTTTTTCCACTCTCTCAAATTGTATGTTAACGGCTGTCAAACTTAGACTTTGTGTGTGTGTGTGTGTGTGTGTGTGTGTTGTGTGTTTGTGTGTGTGGTGTGTGTGTGTGTGTGTGTGTGTGTGTGTGTGTGTGGTGGGGTGTTGTAAGATAGGAGACAACACCGAGACTAGTTTGATCCCAATGATACAGTGATACATGAGCTTTTAGCAACAAAGGGGTCCACTCATAAAAAGCTTCTTTACCCAAACGTTAAGAACAATGTGCAACTAGAAAAGCTGTACAAGTCTCAGAAAGCAGACTTGCAAAAAGAACGCAGGAGGCTTAAAGACACTTGGTGGAGAAATTTGTCTGAGGAAATACAGACAACGTATGACAGGAAAGGCATTAAAAGTTTCTGTAGTTTATTGCGGCAAGCTTTTGGACTGTAATCTTCATCATCACATGTTCCCTTGAAGTCGAAAGATGGAGATGTGGTTATTAAAGATCTTCGTAGAATAATGAATAGATGGAGAGAACACTTTGCAGATCTTTTCCACAATCCATCTGTAGTGAACATGGTTATCATAAACAACATTCCACAAAGAGAGATAACGCAACTCATAAACGATACACCTTCCATTGAAGAAATAAATCTGGCATTATGTAAATTGAGATTAGGTAAAGCTCCTAGATTGGATGGTATTCCAGTTGAAATTCTGAAAGCAGGTGGGGATCATATTTCATCTGAAATTCATAACCTGATAACTCGGGTTTGGGATGAATCTTCTGTGCCACAAGAATGGCATTCTAATCTCTGTATACAAAAGTAAGGGCCCAAAAGCAATGTGTGGTAATTCTAGAGGGATAACTCTCCTGACACATACGGGGAAGATACTTTCAAGGATCATGTTAGATCGTCTTGTTGAGAATGTGTGTCCACATGTGATTCCTGAAGAACAGTGTGGTTTCACACCTGAGCGAAGAACAATGGACATGATATTTTCTGTGAGGCAGGTTCAAGAGAAATGCTTAGAGCAACAAATGCAATTATACCAGGTCATAACTAAGGCAATTGACACGGTAAACAGGGAGGCACAGTATATTGTTTTGTGCAAACTTGTGGGCATCTTTAAGGAACTACACAGAAACCTGAAAGCTCAGGTAGTCTTTAATGGTGAGTTACCTCATGAATTTTCGGTGGACAATAGTGTCAAGCAGGGACATATTCCGGCCCCTACACTTTTCTCTATTTATTTTGCTACATTACTTTGGTATGCTTTCAAGGTTTGCAACACGGGAATCGGAATCAGATTTCGGATATCTGGTCGTATTTTGAATTTGACCTGGTTTAACTGCAAAGCAAAGACTTTCAAAATACTTGTTAGAGAATTACTTTGTGCTGATGATGCTGATTCGTTGGCGCACTCAGAGGGGGATAAGCAACATTTAATGGAAAGATTTTCCATTGCACGTGTAATGCTAGAAACTTCCTGGCTTTGGGTTAAAAAAAATACAGGAGGACCAGTAAATTATAGCTTTATTTAACATATTCCTCTCTCAGACTCACACACTTATTGCAGTGGTCCTTCAATGTTTCTAAACTGTGTAAAAGAATTCAGAAGGTTGGGCCTTCAACTAGCCCTTACGCGACACCCTTAAAGCCAGGAACTCTTCAGCACCCATTCGTATAATCACAAACCCTCAGAAACGCATATCTGTAATCTTTCATTTAAAAAATAATGCATTTTCAAAACATTATGAGGAAAAAAAATGTGAGGTAGGACAGCAAATTAGAGTTATACAGAAAAATTTAATGCAGACGTGTCTAGACATGTGCGCGTGTGCGTGTATAAGTTTCTGTTTGCGAACAATGCCTCGATTTTCACATTTCAATTATATTTCATGTCGAAACGTTTTGTACATCTTATTCAAATTAATTAATTATCTATTTTTATACATTAATTACGTAATTATATTGTTAACGATGATTGTATTTTAAGTGTGGAAACGGCAGTGGAACAAATGAAATTTTGAAATATCAGTATATGCATGTGTGTGTAACAAATATATATGTGTGTATGTGTGTGTGTGCGAGTATGTGTACATTTACGCACATACATATACATGTACATTTATATATATATACATGTTCATAAATTCATATTTGAATATGGATATTATATATATATGTTAACTTATATATATATATATATATAACAACAATTGAGGAACGGCTATAATAGGCCGTTCGACCCACTAGAAATAGCAGCCAGGGCTCCAACCGCAAATAGTAGTAATTCCGAAATCAGAGGAAAAATTAAAAAAAACATTTACCCTGTTCTTCTTTAGACAATGCATTGTTTCGGCGTTTTTTAATGGTAAACCAGCCTGATTAAATTAAATTAAACTTAATCAAGTCAATCTTCCAAAAGGTCAACGCGCTCGTCAGTAAAGGAGCCAGAAGGGACAGAAATTACACGAGGCAGCTACCTTCATGCCTCGGTAACATCTGACCTAAAATTTTCAAAATCATCGTACTTGCTGCCGATAAGTTGGCGCGAGTACGATGATTTTGAAAATTTTAGGTCAGATATTACCGAGGCATGAAGGTAGCTGCCTCGTGTAATTTCTGTCCCTTCTGGCTCCTTTACTGATGAGCGCGTTGGCCTTTTGTAAGATTGACTTGATTAAGTTTAATTTAATTTAATCAGGCTGGTTTACCATTAAAAAACGCCGAAGCAATGCATTGTCTAAAGAAGAACAGGGTAAATGTTTTTTTTTATTTTTCCTCTGATTTCGGAATTACTACTATTTGTGGTTGGAGCCCTGGCTGCTATTTCTAGTTGGTCGAACGACCTATTATAGCCGTTCCTCAATTGTTGTTGAATTTATTAATAGTCTCTGACTATTTCCTCTTTCTCACTAGACCGCTGGTGGCAAAATAATTTCTATTGAATTTTTTGCTACCCTAATATTGATTAATTGATAATTATCTGATTAATTCCGAAATTGAATCGGCAGTTTATATTTGCTGCCGATAAGTTGGCTCGAGTACGATGATTTTGAAAATTTTAGGTCAGATATTACCGAGGCATGAAGGTAGCTGCCTCGTGTAATTTCTGTCCCTTCTGGCTCCTTTACTGATGAGCGCGTTGGCCTTTCGGAAGATTGACTTGATTAAGTTTAATTTAATTTAATCAGGCTGATTTACCCTTAAAAAACGCCGAAACAATGCATTGTCTAAAGAAGAACAGGGTAAATGTTTTTTTTTAATTTTTCCTCTGATTTCGGAATTACTACTATTTGCGGTTGGAGCCCTGGCTGCTATTTCTAGTGGGTCGAACGGCCTATTATAGCCGTTCCTCAATTGTTGTTGAATTTATTAATAGTCTCTGACTATTTCCTCTTTCTCACTAGACACGCTGGTGGCAAAATAATTTCTATTGAATTTTTGCTACCCTAATATTGATTTATATATATATATATATATATATATGATATATATCATATATATATATATATATATAAAATATATATATATATATATATATATACTACATCCATATGCAAATATATATGTGTACATGCATATATACTTATATATTGATATATATACATGCATATATTACATTTATATATATATATATATACATATATACATATATATATATATATATATATATATATGTGTGTGTGTGTGTGTGTGTGTGTGTGTGTGTGGTGTGTGGTATGTATATGATATATATATATATATTATATATATATATATTCCAAGAAAGTTAGAGGTTGTGAATCCAACCAACTAAAGGGATAATATCCAATATACAACTGGTAGAATACCCAATTATTAATACACAAGTGTTTTTTTTTTATTGCATTGCAATTACATTACCGAATGTAATAAATGAGTGAGGGTAAAGAGTTATTTTACCATTAATTTATAGAGCAATAAGAAAATGGAGGGGATCAATAGGTGGTATTCATCAACTTTTAGACATTATATTATGTCTATTTATTTACTAAAATGACAATTACAACAATATACATACATGTATAATATATTATGCTTTACATATATAATATAAAGATACCAGTAATTATTAAAATATATAACATACGGGAAAATATCTTACAGCTGTTTCAGCCAAGAGGCAAAAATACCTCATTCTACCTTTATCCCTCCAGTAGACTGAAGTAATTAGTAGATGCGATTGAGGTACTTGTGTGTTTCTCTAGGCTTCGTCAGAGATTTTAGAAAGTACATAAGCTTAAGATATAAATATAAATACAAACACACATATACATACTTATACATACATATACATAAATATACATAAATATAGCTACACTTAAATGTACATACATATTTGCATGTATATGCATACACAAGAATCAATTATTATTATTATTATTATTATTATTATTATTATTATTATTATTATTATCATTATTATCATTATTATTATTAGATGCATTGTATTATTCATATTAGATAAAATATAAACAGAGGTATGAGAAAGTTATAACAAGAGTAATATTGTACTTTATAAAATCAATTTATCTTCAGGTTATATGTAAGAATGAAACTGCATATACATGAGGAACATATATATACACACACATACATACACACAGGCATATATATATATATATATATATATATATATATATATCCGCTCAAACATAATCATAGGTACATACGTATTATATGTGTTTAGAAGGAAGGATAAGTGCAGTAGTTTGTATCATTATAATTATATAATAATATAATATTATATAATTATAATGATACAAACTACTGCACTTATCTTCCCTTCTAAACACATATAATACGTATGAGTATGTTTGAGCGGAGATATATATGCATACATGTGTGTGTGTGTGTGTGTGTTCCTCATATATATTCAGTTTCGTTCTTACATAACTGAAATAACTTTAAGATATATTGATTTTATAAATTACAATATTACTCCTCTTATAACTTTCTCTTATTTCTGTTTATATTTTATCTAATATGAATAATATAATGCATCTAATAATAATAATAATAATAATAATAATAATAATAATAATAATATAATAATAATAATAATAATAATAATAATAATAATAATAATTGATTCTTGTGTATGCATATACATGCAAATATGTATGTACATTTAAGTGTAGGTGTATGCATTTATGTATATGTATATGTATATGTATATGTATAAGTATGTAAATGTGTGTGTATTTATATTTATATTTATATTTATAATTTAACCTTATGTACTTTCTAAAATCTCTGACGAAGCTCAGAGAAAAACCCAAGTACCTCAATTTCATCTACTAATTACTTCAGTCTACTGGTGGGATAAAGGTAGGATGAGGTATTTTTGCCTCTTGATTGAAACATCTGTAAGATATTTTCCTTATTTATATTCCTGTATGTTATATATTTTAATAATAACTGGTATCTTTATATTATATATGTAAAGCATAATATATTATACATGCATGTATATTGTTCTAATTGTTTATGTTTATGTTTGTACATGTTTTCAACTCTTGTTCCTTTGCCTTTCGAATATAAATTATTAAATTAAGTGACAATATATTTCTCGAAAATTTACATAAGTAA
Source organism: Octopus sinensis (assembly GCF_006345805.1). Lineage (NCBI taxonomy): Eukaryota > Metazoa > Mollusca > Cephalopoda > Octopoda > Octopodidae > Octopus > Octopus sinensis. The sequence continues at coordinate 49,495,527 of NC_043006.1, read as the reverse complement.
TTTTCAGTTTCATTTTGATCAAAATATCTGCAACTCTTCTAATTGTTATTCTTCATTGTTTATCTTTTACTTGTTTCAGTCATTAGACTACGGCCATGCTGGAACACAGCCTTAAAGAATTTTAGTCGAGCGAATTTTTTTTTTTTTTTTTTGTAAGCCTGGTACTCATTCTATCGAACTCTTTTGCCGAACCGCTAAGTTATGGTGACATAAACACTCCAACACCGGCTGTCGATAGGTAGTGGGGGAACTGACACAGACACAAAGACACACACACACACACATATACTCACTTTTACTCTTTTACTTGTTTCAGTCATTTGACTGCGCCCATGTTGGAGCACCGCCTTTAGTTGAGCAAATCGACCCCAGAACTTATTCTTTGGAAGCCTAGTACTTATTCTATCGGTCTCTTTTGCCGAACCGCTTAGTTACGGAGACGTAAACACCACCATCGGTTGTCAAGTGATGTTGGGAGGACAAACACAGACACACAAACATATACACACACATACATATATATATATATACATATATACGACGGGCTTCTTTAAGTTTCCGTCTACTAAACCTACTCATAAGGCTTTGGTCGGCTCGAGGCTATAGTAGAAGACACTTGCCCAAGGGACTGAACCCGGAACCATGTGGGTGGTAAGCAACCCACCTACCACTTACCAACACAGCCATATATATATATATATATATATACATATACACACACATACATATATATATATATATACATATATACGGACGGGCTTCTTTAAGTTTCCGTCTACTAACCTACTCATAAGGCTTTGGTCGGCTCGAGGCTATAGTAGAAGACACTTGCCCAAGGGACTGAACCCGGAACCATGTGGGTGGTAAGCAACCTACTTACCACACAGCCATATATATATACATTATATATATATATATATATATATTATATATTATATATATATATATATATAATACGACGGGTTTCTTTCAATTTCTATCTACCAAATTCACTCACAAGCTTTGGTCGGCCCCAGGCTATAGTAGATGACACTTGCCCAAGTGTCATGCAGTGGAACTGAACCTAGAACCATGTATTTGGGAAGCAAAGCGTGAACCCGAACGAATATGTATTGCTTTATCATCTTTTACGTGTTATTGCTTTAGCCATTGGACTGTGGCTATGCTGGAGCACCGCCTTGATGGGTATAGTCGAACTAATCGACCCCAATATTCCTTTTTATAGCCAAATACTTATTCTATAAAGCTGAGTGAACTGAAGCAACGTGAAATAAAGTGTCTTGCTCAAGAACACAACACGTAGCCCGGTCTGGGATTCGAACTCACAACCCCACGATCGTAAGCTTGACGTTCTAACCACTGAGCCAGCTGTAGAAATGAGTTGCGACATCACAGGTGCCAAGCTGTATCGGCCCTTTTGCCTTTCCCTTGGATAGCACTGGTGGCGTGGAGAGGGGAGGCCGGTATGCACGGGCGACTGCTGGTCTTCCATAAACAACCTTGCCCGGACTTGTGTCTGGGAGGGTAACTTCCTAGGTGCAATCCCATGGTCAATCATGACCGAAGGGGGTCTCCGCAAAAACTTATTCTATGGATATCTTTTAACGAACCGCTAAGCTACGGTGATATAAACAAACCAGCACTGGCTGTCAAGCAGTTATGGGAGACAAATACTAACACTAACTCACTAACTCAAACTGCCAAATTCATTCACAAAATTTTGGTCAGTCAGGAGTTTTATTAGAAGACATTTGTCAACTGGAACTGAACTTGAAACCATGAACTTGAGAAGCAAACTTTTTACCATACCTCCACGCCTATATAACTCTGTGTGTGTGTGTCTTTTGTTTCTCATTTTTTTCTATCTTTCTTGTTATCTGGAAGAAACCGATTTTAGTCAGAGCTGTAAAGGGATGGGTTCCACCATGTCTAAAAGTTCCTAAGACACTTTGTCCCTGTGGCTCCATCGAGGAATTGAGGAGCACATGGTACTATAATCCTTTCTAGTGCTCAAGGTGCTATAATATCATTATTATTTTATAATTAAAAAAATGTATAAAAGTATAATGTGGGGGCGCAATGGCTCAGTGGTTAGGGCAGCGAACTCGCGGTTGTAGGATCGCGGTTTCGATTCTCAGACCGGGCGTTGTGAGTGCTTATTGAGCGAAAACACCTAAAGCTCCACGAGGCTCCGGCAGGTGGGGTGGCGATCCCTGCTGTACTCTTTCGCCACAACTTTCTCTCACTCTTTCTTCTGTTGGCCTGCTCGCTTAGCCAGCGGGGTGGCGCCATTTAAAGGTTAAAACAATGCGAAGCGCATTGTGACCAGCGATGTGTAGCAACATCTGATAGCCTGGTCGGTCACGGTGATCACGGTGGTAAAAGTATAATAAAAGTATTAGATAACCTAACAGCTCGAATATATGATGATGACAGAGATCGAAAGTGAATCTTCACCCTACTTAAAGCAAATACGATATGATATGCTCAAAATTCTGTTCCCAATTATTCAAACACACAGATGCACAAACGCTCGCACTTGTATACAAACTCCCACTCACGTATACATACACACGCAAACACAATGATACGTTCGCGCATATATGCACCGTTGCATACAAGCACACATACACAGATCACTCACTTTCTTTGGAACCGGTAATTTATTTAGTTATTTTTACCAAAGTGGTATCTTAAAAATATGAAACACACATTCGATAATTTACAAGTAGATACCCCTAAAATAATTAATAGGCTTTGTTATTTTTTTTTAATATTTATTAATATATTTTACTAAAATTATTCGGGTGTTATATCTGAAATCCTTTAAATTATTGAAATGAAATCTGTTAAATCGACAATTTATTATCATTTATATATATATATATATATATATATATATACACTCACACACACGTTTTAATCTTTTAAAAGGGGTTTAGACCACCTTTTAAAAGATTAACTCTTGTATGTAAAGAGTAATGATGGCCACTTAAAATTACGCAACATAAACATCTAACAATCACTTTTAAGTAGAACATTACCGACATCAGTCTTACCAGTCGCAGATGTCTTGCGACCTCGACTCTTCGTCTGGATTAGCATTATTTATTATCTTAAGACCCAACAACTAAAAAATATGTATAAGGATTAAAATAAAAATGAAAAGGCAAACCGTTTGGATCTTTTGAAAAAGTGAAAAAGACATTTCATTTAGAGAATACAGGTATATATGTATATGCATATATATATATGTGTGTGTGTGTGTGTGTGTGTGTGTGTGTGTGTGTGTGTGTGTGTGTGTGTGTATATCAAATGATTATCCATCGTGTGTTATCATTATTCATTTTTATATAAAGGGAATTTACGACTTGTCGGACACCCCCAAGAGCAGTGTTTCCCAAACCGTGCGTCGCAAGATGTAATTAGGTGCACCTCGAAAAAGTAAGATTATATTTCAAAATATGAAAAATACAAACCCAAATTCACTAGAAAGTTCATACATATAAATGTTTAAGTGGCAAAAAACTAAAAACTAAGTTCTTAACTAAGAATGAGAGGTGTTTGTGTCATTCAATTCATTTAGGCTAATTATGGTATGACAGTGTTATCCAATTTTGAATTTGAAATTTCATAAAGATAAGAACTAAATTAGCATCAATCTATCCTCGAAATTGACATCTTATGGTCATATTCAGTGCAAGGCTATGTTTCAGTTTATTTCGGTCGTAGTCTCAGCAGTTTTCATTTCAATAAGTGTGAAAAATAAACTATTGAACTAAAATATACGATGTTGAACTAAATCTTTTAATACGTCCTTAAGTATTGCGGTTTTATTTCAATTTTTTTCATTCATATAGTGGCGAGAATTTTCATATTTTCAATTAATTTTGAAAGACTTCTCAGAAGAGTCCGATAAAATGTGAGACGCTGCCACTTTTCACAGCTCACTGGTCACTTTTCTCGGTTTGACTATTAGTAATCTGTGTTCTTTGTGCGATACAATTCATATTTACAGACTAAATTACCCATAAATTGGAAAATTTATCAAGATGAAGCATAACCGAGACGATTATGAATCTGAAAGTGAATGTTTCGTCAAAAGCAACTAAGCGTAGTGATAATAATTGGAAAGGTCGACCCAATCGTAAATATTGCAATAGCTATTTAAAGTTTGGGTTTCATTGGACTGGCAACGAGAATCAACCTCTTCCGCTGTATGTTGTTTGTGGTGAAAAGTTGTCTAACGAAGGCATGTGGCCTAGCAAGCTGAAAAGACATTTTACAACTAAGCACTCACATCTTCAATGTAAAGATCTGAATTATTTCCAAAGAGTGCTAGAACAGCAATCTAAACAAAGAATGTATACCATCATCGATGAGCAGTACTTGACTTGTGCTTTATTTTATTGACTTCGAGAGGGTGAAATGCAAGATTGAGAGGAACTAAGATGATGATACAATGAAAAAAGAATGTAATCCGCAAAATATTATGGTATAATCACATTTAAAGCTATAATTGATAGACCTGCCTCACCAGAAAAATAACTAAACCTTATAACTCACTTTTATATCCATAATCAGAAATCTCACCGAATCTTTAACCAGAACCTAATTTATTCCAGTTCACATTACTACGGTTTCTCTTCTACACCCCACTCAAACAATATTCAGTCCCTGATGTCATATCCTATATCGACTACCTATTCGATAACTACTTTTCGCTCTTATCTTCCCATTTTCTTCATTCTCTTTTCATATATTTTCCGACATCACCTCCTCTAACCCTTCTCTTTCTACTTCCTTCCTTTCTTTCTTATTTCTTAAACGATTTCACTCGCCCACAACAAAATGCCTCGTATCATATCATTCTTTGGTTGTTTTTGTTACCTGTTTATTTTTCTAAGCTGTATCACTAACGACTTACCAAATATTTTGCAACAGCATGAATGCTCTAGGTAGCATCACTGTGGACAGACGTGCCAAATGGCAAATCTCATAATCGCGTTAATGATGTTTCAGATTTGATTAGAATTTTTTAAATATTTACATATATATACATTCATTCGAAGTTGATAGCTCTCTGCATTGCTTCCAGAAGTTTCTTACCACTTGCAATTCTTTAGACGACAGACGATGAGTGTGTGTACATAATTAAGCACGTGACTCGCATATAATTAATGTATAAATGATAGAAATAGAAATCACTACCAAGTTTATAGAATCCTCCTTGTTTCCACATTTCAACAGCAATAGTTCTCCAGACAATAAAGCTCCACACACATCACACAGAAAGAAAGTTTCTGCATCTACTTCTAGCTTCGCATCAAATTCTTTATTACACATCCTGGTTAAATTTACAAAACTTCTCTCTTTATTCTACCAGGCTCGCCACAATATATCAACATACACGCCAAACACGAAAACACATTCGGTCGTTTCATACCAACTGTGGTAATGTCATTGAAATAGTCTCTTCGATTACCCTTAAACAATGAGATCTTGACAAATTCCTCAAAATTTCTTCCACTCTTTCTTTTTATGTATCTATCTTTCTTTCTTTTTAAGTCACTTTTCCGGAGAGATGAGAATCAGCTCCAATCAAAGGAAATATGCAACTGTGTCCTCTTCGCAGGAGAACGGAAAAGTAGCTCGCCTATTTCCAATTTCTCAAATATGCCGGGAATAATCATTCGCAACTATCTTCTCTGTCACTTTGGATCTCATTCTTTCCCCCGTAACCATCACAAACAATTCTGTATTACAGAAATTTATAGAACCCTAAGGGCAATAATGTAATATTAGGGCATATAAGGAAAAAAAGTAGGGCTTGCCGATCGAAGGAAAAAAAAGTAGGGTTTGCCGATCGAAGGTAAAAAAGTAGGGTTTGCCGATCGAAGGAAAAAAAAAGTAGGGTTTGCCGATCGAAGGGGAAAAAAGTAGGGTTTGCTCTTCGAAACCAAACCTCTGTGTATTATACATAAGGTGCAGGCGTGGCTGCGTAGTAAGAAGTTTACTGCCCAGCCACATGGTTCCAGGTCCAGTCAGTCCCAGAGCGTGGCACCTTATAGTCTCAAACCGACTAAAGCCTTGTGAATGGCTTTGGTAGACGGAAACTGTGTGTCTGCATGTGTTTGTCTGCATGTGTGTGTGTGTGCATTATGTGTACATGTGTGAGCGTGTATGCGTGGTGATTCAAAACAAGAAAATAGAATATAGAATATGATTTTATATATATATATATATATATATATATATATATTAATAGGATTACTATTAATAATCGACAGAAGTGGCAGAGTGTCTCAAGAGCCAAGGGTTTCGTGCATTTCATAAGTACCAATGCACGAAACTCTTTGACTTTGAGTCACTCTGCAACAGCTGTCAATTATTATTAATAATGTATATACACAGATACACACACACGCACAAACACACACACACACACACACACAAGCACACACACACCACACACACATATATATATATATAGTTGCCCCAGGTGTCACACCTTTTCCAGATGGATACGGACACATATCATGTGTCGGTATATATATATATATGTGTGTCTATATATAAATATGGAGGCGCAGCGGACTCGCAGTCGCAGGATCGCGGTTTCGATTCCCAGACCCGGCGTTGTGAGTGTTTATTGAGCGAAAACACCCAAAAAAGCTCCACGAGGCTCCGGCAGGGGGTGGTGATCCCTGCTGTACTCTTTCACCACTCTTTCACCCACTCTTTCTTCTGTTGGCCTGCTCGCTTAGCCAGCGGGGTGGCGTCATTCGAAGGCTAAAACAATGCGAACGCATTGTGACCAGCGATGTGTAACAACATCTGATGGTCTGGTTGGTCACGTGATCACGTGATATATAAATATACACACATAGGTACATATATATATACGCATACATACACACACTCGCACACACACGTATATATATACACACACACACATATATATATATATATACATATATATATATATATATATAAACAAAGGATTATCTCTGTGTGTGTGTGTGTGTGTGTGTGGTAGTACGTATGCATTTCTACAGTTTTCAACCGATTTTCACCAAACTTTACACGCACATTACTTATGTGGCAAGGATGGTCATGGACTATAACAGTTTACCCAGACCTCCCGCGTAGTGCGAGACACCGTCCAGATTTTTTACATGACTTTTTTCTGTAAGAACTGCAATTTTCAAACGTTTCTCTCTTTTTCTCTTTCTATTTATCTCTTCTCTTCCTCACACACTCTGCAATACTTTCTCTCTTTAAGTCTATGTCTGTTTCTTTCACTCACTCGCTCTCGCTCTCTCTCTCTCTCTCTCTCTCTCTCCTCTCTCTCTCTCTCTCTCTCTCTCTCTCTCTCTCTGTCGTGCGTAAACATCTTTGTCTTCACATTATTTGTATGTTCTCCCAACAACATTACTTATTTTAAATGTTTTTGCACTCCGTCTATTTAAGTACATTTCTCCCTCTATCGAAAACCGTTGTGATACAGCCAATAAGCCCTCATTACTTACCAATGAGAATTTAACCACGCCATTGAGTGTTCATGCGTTAGAAAAAGATATTCTAAAGTGGCTCAAGTTTTTTTCACTCAGCCTATTTTATACACTGAAATGGGGTTTGTAATTTCTGTCTACAGATTGATTTCCTGGTGAGATATAATATTGTTTCATTTATGTGTGTGTGTTTGCGCGTTCGATACGTACGAGATAGCAAAGGACATTGTATACCACGACGACGACGACGACACATATATGAGTGTGTATGTGTCTCTGAGAGTATGTGTGTGGGAGTATGAGTGTGTATGTCTCTCTGACTGTGTGTGTGTCTTTCTTCGTTAGGTACGTTATTAAACAAATACACAGCTCTACATATACATATATACATGTGACGACTGACATGCGTGAATGTATGTCTGTATATATCTCTCTTATTATATGTATGTGACTGTATGTGAGAATGTATGTGTGCGTATCGTCACATTTTGTATATGAATGTGTATGTGTCTGTGAGTGTGTGTGTGTGTTTGTGCGCCCGCAAGAGTCTCAAGACATAAGGGACATGAGACTTTCTCAACATAAGCAGTGGGATGCTGCAGCACGTCGGATGCCGTCTCAGTACAGTAGGGACATGACACTTTCCAAAGATCATCAAGCGCATGCTACAGTACGTCAAATACAGTCTTAAGAGAGAAGGGAGATGAGACTTTCCCAAGATCAGCAAAGGCATGTTGCAGCACTTGATGCTGAATCATTAAAACAACGTTTAGCACCCAAGATTACACAGAGGTCCAATAAAATAGTTCTCAGAAACAGAGCACGTACAAATTCGTTCTTCACAACACCTGGAGCTGCTTTCAGGTATGATCTATCCCATTCTTATAAAAATGATAATTCTGTCCAAATTGGTGTGCTAAACTCAAATCGTCGTTCATGCAAAACTTTAAAATTACTCCACAAGTGTTTTATCGTCAACGCTGCACTTTCTTTATCACATGTTTCAACATAACTATTATATAATATATATATATATATATTATATTAGATATATTATATATATAATATATATATAAGAATTTTGTGCGTAATGAGATAAAAAAACCAAGCTGTGTAGATATTAACATTTATAGATATTAGATCTACAGCTGTTTCCAGGATATTTATTGCTTATATCCCTTCATCGGAGACGGTGTGAGAGGATAGTTAAGTAATAGCTAATTTAGATAGGATACAAAATAGAGAGTGAGGTGGAGGAAAGAAAATAGATGTGAGATATGTAGGGATGTTGAAGGTTTAGATCCATTTTTTAGGCAGAATGGTTTATATGTAAGATTCCAATATCTTATGAGTAAAATCCAACAGAATTTAAAATGGGCCATTCTAAATATAGAGTTTATACACAATGTAAGATTCCAATACGTTATAAGTGAGATCCAGCAGTATTTAAACTTGGTCATTCCAAGTACAGAATTTATACACAGTGTTGTAGAGTCAATACAAACTATACCGTTTTAATCTCTAGCAACGCCGGGTATGTCTGCTAGTAGATATTTATATCACTGTTACATTGTATCAGAGTTAAGGAGTCATTTTAAACATTTTAAAACTCGTAGACATCATTATCTTCTCTTTACATATATGGATGGCATTGATTCAAATATTTCATAATAGATAGCACTATTAGGAAATAAATCTGAAGCAAATATGACAGTTTCTATGTTTGTTAGCTAGATTGCGACAATCTTAACACATTTAAAGTCATTTGTATATCGAGTATAATTAGTGGGGACGAGGGCAGGCCTAGGGGTCAGGCTATTGCATTCACGATCGCGAGATCGTAGGCTCCATTTACAAACTGGGCGGCGCGTTGTGTTCTTGACCCAAAAATTTCATTTCAAGTTCCTTTTGATCAGTGAGGAATGTTGACCTGCTCGCCTAGCCAGCAGTGTGACGTCATTTGAATACTAAAATGATGCAAAGCGCATTGTAGCCACCAGTGTGTAGCAACATCTGATCGTCTGGTTCGTCACGTGATTACGTGATATACATACATACACACACACACGCACACGCACACACACACACACACATATATATATATGTGTGTGTGTGTGTGTGTGTGTGTGTGTGTGTGTGTGTGTGTAAAGGATGTTTAGGTTTAATCTGACAGTTTGCATTAAAGGAAAAAAGCATAATATCCCATCCACAAATGGAAGTATTATTAAAAAATTAAAGCATATCAACAAAATTATGGCTGGAAGAAAACGTTTTACTCAAAAAGTAGCCGCCCTCAGCTTTTACTGCGGCCTCAAGACTGCTCCGGAACATGGTGAACGCGTTCCTCACTGTGTCCTTGGGAAGTTCTTCGAACGCCTTGGTCGTATCTGCTAGTACGGCATTGCTGTTGCAAACAGAGCGGTTGGTGTCTTTCTCAAGCACGTCCTACACACAGTAATCCATGAGATTAAAATCGGGGAAATTAGAAGGCCAGAAATTGTGATTAGTGAGGTTGTAGAAATTGTCTGACAATCACTTCTATCATTTTTGGAGATGTAACAAGAAGCTGAATCCTGCTGCCACACATATGGCCATCGAGCAGCAGCTCTCTCTAACCAGAGTTTTACCACAGTCTCCAGTAACTTCACATATCCATCAGAATTAAGCTTAATGCTTTGTTCATCTGTTGTTGGATGAATTCCGGCGTACGGGTGCATTCCAAACGTCTGCTATGTCCCTTCCTGCCGGCCATAGCTTCGTAGTCTCCGTTGCAGCTGTCCATGTCACATTTTACAGCCTTTTCAGTGTTCATGGAATATGGAGCAATAGTCAGATCGGTTCCATTCCTCCATATCAGCCAACTTTTTTTCTCAACTACAACTTTAATTTTCATGTTCTGCAACGTGGTTGACTGTTCACCAATACATCAATTATTTAATGTTTGAATCAATATCATTAATATATGCAAAGAGATCTTCAAGTGCTTTAAAATGCTTAAAATTACTCATTAACACTGCTACGATGTAACTGTGATATATGTGTGGATGGGGTGTTGGTTAGCGCGCGCGCATGCGTGTGGATGTATGTATGCAATGAACTCATTTTACCATTCTCTCAAATTCACTTACAAAGAATTTGTCTGCCCGGGACTATAGTAGAAATCACTTGCCCAAAATGTCCCGCATTCTTAACCCCCCTCTCTCTCTCTCCCTCTTTCTTTCTCTCTCCCTTTCTCTCTATGTATATATATATATAATATATTACTAAGCAATAAGGTTTTAGCACCGAGTTGCCTTACCACATACCGAATTTAGAAATAGCAGTCAAAGGGTTATAGCTATTCTTCTACTAAAAGGGGAGATCTCAGTTAAAAACAGCATTGGAAGGCACAAAAACAGGTAAGAGAGAATGAATTGACTGGCAATCTATCATACATTTTTTTAGTTATCCACGGACGTACGTTTCGAAGTCAAGTTTTAAGGAAAGCATACGAATTAAATATTAAATTAAATAATAAATAACTATCTTACCGAAACTTCTTTTCTCTTCAGCGTAGAATACTATAATCATAAATGATTGTATATTGAATTTTGAGATACCAGAGGCACAACTCCACTCAGTATCAGAGCGAGCTAGAACCCGCAACTGGTATCACCGAATTCAATTTGTGAATGAAACGATTGTGTCAACAGCCCCTTCCCACCCGAGTGTAGCCAAAACAAGATGCTGTGGTCATTACTGAGATAAAATATGGTTATCCGTAATAATGAAGGTGAAATTAATAATTTGG
>NC_043006.1:49453611-49484123 GCF_006345805.1 Octopus sinensis | reverse complement strand
AAGAAGAAGAAGGAGAAGGAGAAGAGAAGAAGAAGAAGAAGAAGAAGAAGAGAAGAAGAAGAAGAAGAAGAGAAGAAGAAGAAGATGATGATGATGATGATGATGATGATGATTGATGATGATGATGATGATGATGATGATGATGATGACGACGATGATGATAATGATGATGATGAAGAAGAAGAAAGAAAAGGGAGAATATGAATGAGTGGAAGTGGTGAGGTGTTGTATGACTTGAAGTTGGCACTTATGGATTATAGCTGTGATTGGGGCTGATTTGTAATGTATTCTTTGGAATGTAATATTTGCGTGTGTATTTGTGTTATTCGTAGACCCGTTAAGAAGTGGCCTGTATTTTGTAATAAAGAGAGTTTCTTTACTTATTCGTTGTCTCGAGGTTGTATCGTCCCTGAATTGGTAGAGGGGAGAAATCCTGAAGCCTGGTGTTTTGTTGTTGGCGCAAGTATCTATGTGTTGGCTGAAAGCTATTTTTCTGTTTTGGGGAATTTTTATCTGGGATAAAAATTTATATATTTATATGTGTGTGTGTGTGTGTGTGTGTGTGTTGTGTGGAGGCGCAATGGCCCAGTGGTTAGGGCAGCGGACTCGCGGTCGTAGGATCGCGGTTTCGATTCCCAGACCGGGCGTTGTGAGTGTTTATTGAGCGAAAACACCTAAAAGCTCCACAAGGCTCCGGCAGGGGGTGGTGATCCCTGCTGTACTCTTTCACCACTCTTTCTTCTGTTGGCCTGCTCGCTTAGCCAGCGGGGTGGCGTCATTCGAATGCTAAAACAATGCGAACGCATTGTGACCAGCGATGTGTAACTACATCTGATGGACTGGTCGATCACGTGATCACGTGATATATATATATAACGGGAAGGTTTACGAAAATAAACAAAAAACACAGAAAAGAAACAAGGAGAGAAACAAGGAGAGAGAAAAAATGCGTGCAGGAGCTAACGATTCAACATGGCGTTCTGATTTCAGCCAGAAGTCAGAGATCAGACGTTATATATACATATATATATATATATATATATATATATATATATATATATAATTATGTGAGCGAGGAAGGGTATATGTATGCGTGTGTGTGTATTTGTTGAGTACGCATCGTTCTTTGTATATTATTAATGAATTAATTTCTATTTTCAGACCACTTCGAATACAGCAGCGGATCCGTATTCACATCTGTCTCTTCCTCTCTCTAATCTTGACGGCGTTCTCTCATTTTCTTTGGGACATTCTTATTTTCTATAATCAGTTCCGAAATAAAGGTGGAAATTCGAACCTCTCCAGAAACACGGTAAGCAATTTTATACGTATGTGAGAGTGTGCATTATGTGTGTGTGCACGTATGTCTGTGCGTGTGTGTTTGCTTGTGTGTGTGTGTGTGTGTGTGTGTGTGTGTGTGTGTGCCAATGTATGCAGATGTATGTCCCAGGTATTTGAGTCTTTATCTGAGTGACCACGTTGTTATCCAGGATTGAAATAGATTTGGTAGTCATTGTTACTTCTCGACTTCGCACAAACCTTTTTAAACGTCAAACTATCTCCAAGCTCAGATCTGAACAAATCTCTGAGCTTCAGCATGCTGTTAGCTGTTACAGCTTTTCAAATTTCGGATCATTACCTCAGTAACCGACGCAGCACATGAATGAAAAGGTTTTGAGAGTTAACGCCTAGAAAACTGAAACCTTTTCTTAGTACTACACTTTCTTAATACTACACGAGTAGTTCGCCACAGTTATTTATTTCAGTTACCTAACAAGCAATATTTCCATGACCGCACAATGGAGGATAAAATTTTAAGATCACTTCAAGCAAGTCGCTGGAAAAGTCATCCTCTATAGCAAAGTATTTCTTTGACTATAGAGTGGAACAAGTTTTTAATCTCTTGTATGGGTGCGTAATGTGGATGATATACAGAAGGTAGGTTAAGATACTGGAGACCTTCAACAACAAGTATCTCAAAAATTACTTTCAGTCACGTAGCAAGCTAAGTTTATGTACACAGAAGTATCCCACCAAACTAACACCAGCAATATTGATTCTATACTATACATGCGTCAAATGATATAGACTGGACATATTGTGCAAATAACTGACTCATGACTCTTCCGAAGAAGCCTTTACAGCCAGCTATATCATGATCAATTCCTGTCTCTTTGACGTTCAGAGAAGTTAACTATTTTGAAGAAGAGCAATATCAACACTTCTAACGTACGCGTATACATCGCTGCTAGACATGGGACTTAGGATATGGAGCAGAAGCGCATTCATAACTACCACAAGAGACATATATGAGGAGTAATATCTAACCGTCAACAAAACAATTCAAAAACCGGATCTTTACCTTTTGACCGACAGATTTTTAAAATAATTTTTTGTAACTAAGCACTTTCAAACTTCGAACACTGGTAGAATGTGTCACATAAAACATCTTTTACTCTTAGCATTTTTGAGAAAAACTTATATTTAGGAAGTTATTTCACGTTAAAGTTGTAGTATTTCGGTAATTTCAACCAATCAATGACGTGTATTCAGCTGAATAAAATTACTGCCGTTGTTTGTCAAGAACTTCCGGCGGTGTATATTTTGTTTGTCACTGTTATTTATGACAACCCTAACCCTAAAACCCTCACCCTGACCCTAAAACCTTAACCCTAACCCTAAAACCCTAACCCTAACCCTAAAACCTTAAAGCTAAAACCAGTACAAACGCACGAACGATGTCATAAATAACAGTGACAAACGAAATATACACCGCCGGAAGTTCTTGTTGACAAACAACGGCAGTGATTTTATTCAGCTGAATACATGTCATTGATTGGTTGAAATTACCGAAATAGGACAAATTTTAACGTGAAATAACTTCGTAAATATAAGTTTTTCTCGAAAATGCTAAGAGTAGAAGATGTTTTATATGACACATTCTACCAGTGTCCGAAGTTTTAAAGTGTTTAGTTACAAAAAATTATTTTTTAAATCTGTCGGTCAAAAGGTAAAGATCCCAAAAACCAAGTCTTTGACCGATGGTTTTCAGCAAAGATTGGGATCTACAGTCATCGAAGGATCCACACATAGAATGGAAGATAACCATCATCAAATTTGATGAACAACAATAAGAAAGTGTGTCTGTGTCTAGGTCTGTAATGAGCGCGCGCGCACGTGAGTGTGTGGTTGTGTGTGTAATATGAATGTAGCATTTCATTTATACACATTTGGTCGAACGTGTAACTGATAAATATGTCGACCAATTTTATGTTAAGTCTATCATATTATCTCTCAATAATTGATATATGAGTAAAAATTGAAGAGCGTTGTGGTGGAACCAATCAAATTAAAAATAAAATATGTGAAAGTGTGAATGAGCCTCACACAGAGAAACCAACTGACACTTACGCTGAAGAGGAAATCGTCTCTACCAGATTATCTGCCAATTAAACATTTCATGATAACTCCGTGAAACATGAATATCATATCGAAAAGAAACGAACGCGTTCCTGCTGCTAAAGAACCGAAGTAAAATTTAAAACCAACCAAAAGTTTTTTTTGTGTTTTTTTTATGTATATATTTAGTTGAAACTTGAAATGAACGAACGATTTATCAATCCGGAAAACTGCAATTATCTTATAGGATGGAGGGATATTCGTGATATATTCTTGAGTTTGCTGAAACATGATGGACAAAATGTGGAGAAAGTACAGATAATGGTCTCACAGTGGAGAGAGCGAACATGATAACTGTATCGGATTCAGGTCACATAAAAAATACGTTAAAATAGCATAACAATTCCAACAGAATGTTTAAAATAATACAAGAAGCTAAGCATTACGGTATCTTGGTCGCCTTTATTTAGATTTTAATTGGTTGTATTTTGGGGAACAATCGTTGACGTTAAATGCTAAAAGTAAGAAGAAATTGAAATAGCCATACAATGATGAGTAGAAGACTTTAGATCAAGAGCAAGAAGAACCAATTGGTGAAGAAAAAAGAAGTGATTCACTTATTCAAGGTGGCTTGAAGGCAAAAAATAGATTAAATGCTCTTGATATTAAGAAAAGTGTCTTGGAAAAAAACTAAGAGAGGAGTAAGATGATTAGAATTTGCATGACAATGCAAACTAATTATATCAATCAAAATTGATCAGCACAAACCATAAAAAACAATAACAATAACCCAGAGAGATGTATACTATATATATATATATATATATATATATATCTATATATATATATATATATAATAAGCAGATCGATTTTATTCTCATTTTTAAAAAAATATCCAAATGGAGATAAAATTCAAGTATTTCAAATGCAGATTTGTACAGCGATCACAAATTTTAAAAAACAAAAAAAGTTGAGCTCAAATCAGTTGCAAACAATCAGATTACAAGAATAAAATAAATCTTGAAAAATGTTGGGACCCGAATATTGCAAAAGAGTTCAAAGCACAAGTATGAAGTAAAAGTGGCTTTTTAGTGCAATTTTCAGTTTTATTGCATTTAGTATTATTGCTTTCAAATATTTAAAAAAAATTTGCAGGAGCCTTTGAAGAAATAATTGTTTCTTCTATGGGTAAAAGGCCTAAAATTTAGGGGGAACGGATGAAAAGATGAAGGCAAAATCGACTGCATAAGAATTTGAACACAGAGCGTAAAGACGGTGTATTAAACGGTTCTGCCAGCTCACAGCCTTCCTTTGAAGAAATAATAATCGACAGAAAGTTTACTAAAAGGAAGAACGTTAAGATTTCTTTGATAAATATATTTTAATCAGTTGTGATGAAAGAAGAGATCTGAAACGGGAACGGTATGAAAAACTAAATAGTGGAAATGGATTATAGATTGGCTAATAGGAAAATAATTAATAAATTATGGTACCAAAGACATAGAAAGATATCAAATGTCATAGGGCAAAAAACTCAAGATAGGAATACCAAAGAAATGATATCTAAATGTCAAGTTGTTAAAGATAAATATGATAACATACTAAACAAAAGGAATAAAATAAATGATAGATAAAGAGAACACTTTAAAGGAACTTTATTGTCTCAAAGCAGAAGTTTATAACGTGTTAGAATAATTAAGAAAGGAAATTCCCTTTAATAAACAGCACGGATCAACAATCACTTCAAACATGTTATACAAGTAATTAGGAAAGTAAATTGCAATAAATCATCCGGAACAGTTTACACAAATGCCGAATTTTTAAACCCAGGACGTAAATATTTCACTGAGATTCTGCGTGAAATTTGTAATTGTGTTTTATGTGCTGGAGTAAATCGACATAATAAATTGCTTTGCCACTATCAAAGAAAGGAAACTATCAAAGTAGCGAAAACAGCCGTTCAATTAGTTTTATTAACCACCAAAGCAAGGCTTTGCTGAATGTTTTATTCTACTGAAACCAATTATAAAAATGGTGGGTAGTAAAAAACAGGTTGGTTTACAAGAAGAGAGAATAACTGTTAATATTCCAGCAAAAATGTTTGAAATGAGTCAGACTTTTGTCACATCTTTATTGACTAAAAAAAAGGTTTAATTATGTGTGGCAAAGGACGGTAGGGTTTATTATGAGAAAATATTACATCAGCCTACTACTAATAGCAAATGTTATAAAACCATTATACGAAAACGTAAAATACTTGGTTTTTTCCCTGCCAATCCATAAAGTAACTGACAAATAATAAAGTTGGTATCAGACAACAGCGTGAACTTACACCAAAACCTTTCAAATTGCTTTTAGATTTATAATGATGGAATCCCTTGAATCATTTCAATAGAATATAAGGTAGAGAAATATATAATCTCCGTTTTGTCGATGGTTTGGGTTTAAGGGAACAAAATGAAGAACACAAAGATCCAACAACATATCTTGATACAACTGCAAACAGATGTGGTATAAGTACTGGGGGAAAAACTAATAACAAATAGAAAAGGGAAGGTGCTCCAACAAGTTAATGGATTAAAATATTTGATAACAATAACAGAAGAAATCGTATCAGGAAAGAAGTATTGCAATAGCTATGGTGCTTTTGCAAAATCAAATCCTGTCCACAAAAGTAAAATTGTTATGACAACAAATCGATTTTTAACAGCCGTGGTAATTTTGGTTGCACATTGACTTAGAATCAGAGACGTTAGAAGCTAAAATTCAGAAAAAATTATGGCATATGGAACGAAAAGTTATTTTTTAAAAAGGCTTCATATTCCTTATATAGAATAATCGAACTAACAAGAATATTAGGAAAGAAATTGTTCGAATGACTGCGAACCATGAAACACCTTTGTCGGTTGTCATAAGTGTAGAAAATAAAGGAATTTGGTAATGGGACACGAAACAGCGACACCATCATCTTTAAAAAGTAAAGTCATGTTCGGACAAGTCCCTTATAGAAGAGAAATAGGACGACCCCGGAGGGGGTGAGTGATGTAAACAGGGAGGAAAACGTTGGAGACATTAAGTCTACTGAAGAACCAAGGAAGATGAAAGGGGGAAGTTATCTTCTGCTGTGCATCTATGACTTTCTTAGGTTATGCGTTATGGTTGATTGATCGCTTCGATCTTATTTCAAATTTCGCGTTCCTCGTTACAATATTTTATTAGTTTGTACACTTAAAATTACGCGGGAAGTACCAGATTGCAGTCTGGAGTAGGAGAAACTATTTTATAGGATTTACGAATATTCTGGTATTCGCCATAAATCTTTGAATAATAAATAACTTACTTGCTGATCAGTTATTGTTGATATGTTATCGTTTTATCTTCTTGAGAACACCATAGTGAACAACAGTAAAATATATAGCAAGAAATATTATTTCACAACCAAACCATTAGTAGGTATGCTTCACTGTCACAAGTCGTCATCAGCATTATTATCACTTCAGTAGTTTTATTTTTATTACCTGCTTTTACAGCCCAGCACAATGCTACGAAGTTTGAGTACAAACACTTTTTGTTTGATTTTTTTTGCGTTTTCTAATATTTTGTTTTAGTTGTCTTATTTTTATTGCGTTATTTTATTTCGCTGCTCTATTGAGTGTAGTTCTGTGTTCTTGTGTAAGTGCAAGTGTTTCGTTTTGATTTGGCGCTGTCTACGATCTACGTGATGCTTTGTAGCGCTTATTTTCATATTTCTTTTTATCTTTTATCTTTTACCTGTTTCGATCATTGTACTGTGGCCATGCTGGGGCATCACCTTGAAGGGTCTAGTCGAACAAATCTCCCCCGGTACTTACTTCATCAGTCTCTTTTAATGGACCGCTAAATTACGGGAACATAAATCAACACAGGTTGTCAGGTAATAGTGAGGAGTACAGAAACAAGCAGAAACACATACACACACACACACACACCACACACACACACACATACAAACACACACACACACATACACACACATATATATATATATACATATATATATATATATATATATATATATATATATATATAATATATATATATATATATATATATATATATATATGAGGGCTTCCACACAGTTTTTATCTACAAGGCATTAACTGACCCGGTCGGTAGGGCTGAACTTGAAGCCACGTAGTTGCAGACATAGCCTTGCCTGCACCTATAGTCTTATCAATAATAAATCTTGAACTATTATTTGTTTGTCGGCATTCCTTTTTTCTTTCCTAAGTTGAGGGGGAATATTTTAGGTCCATTAAATTAGTATTTAAAATATAGTTCAATATATAATATAAAATATAATGCAGCAAGCTTGCAGAATCATTAGCATTCTGGACGAAATGCTTGGCGGTATTTCGTCCGTTTTAATCTTCCGAGTCGTCTTAGCCTTTCATCCTTTCGGGATCGATAAAATAAGTACTGGGCGAGCACTGGGATTGATATAATAGACATTCTCGCTTTGTGCAACTAATATATAAAATGAAATAATGTATTTTACAGGGATTTTTTCTATTGTCAGTCCCCATATTCAAGATATTTCTATTTCCAAATCTTTTTCTTCGGAGTATTTTACCCCATTCCTTTTAGAGCTACGTTATCGACTATTGGGACTCGAACACTCATTCGAAGGCACTTCCTTCCATTATAGCTCTTGTCAATAATATCTGACTGTTTAACTTTGACCCTCAATCTGTCAGGATTGGTATATCCAACAGTTGTTTGTTCCTTCTCGAGCCACGCCTGGCTCATTAGGGCCGAGTTTCCTGGTTTCTTTGGCGTATAGGTTCCCCACCTGGACGGGACGCCGGTCCGTCGCAGGTGATCTGCAAGATGCAGGAAGAAAGAGTGAGAAAGAGCTGTGGCGAAAGAGTCAGCAGAGGTTGGCTATTACCTTCTGCCGGAGCCGCGTGGAGCTTAGGTGTTTTCGCTCATAAACACACATATCGCCTGGTCTGAGATTCGAACCCGCGAGTCCACTACTCTAACCACTAGGCCATGTGCCTCCACATTTCCAACAGTACGGTTGTTTTATCATTCTCTGAGGCCTATTTTTGGCAAATGTTTACACTACCTCTTTTTTCTGTTAGAATTTCATTATGCTGGCATAGTTTATATGTACTAAAAGTCATTCCACTTGCTGTGTTGTCTCTTGTCTAAGACTAACTAATCAGAAGTGATACGATCAGCTGTTTTCCCCAATTTCCACACATTCAGAAGTTACGCAATGTTTTGTTTCATTACACATTTTTGATGTGGCTTCAGACTAGAAGGCTTCGATTTAATACCAGAATTGTGAATCCTTCAGTCAACTCTATTTTGAATTCTGCGATTTTCAACCAGTGTTGTAACTCACATCGTCAGCTTCCCGCCTTATCAGTTCAGTATTTTCATGTACTGGATCTGTAGGCATTGGATATATAAATGGCATTATGAAACCCCATTTTTTGTTTAGTTTTAAAATTTTTATATAATTTATTCTGTTTCTTTTTCTCTTCACAACTAAATATCATTTCACCCTGCATTTTGCATTTATCAGTATCCTTAGAAACAGAAAACAGGGTTTTTTTCGTGTCGTTTTTATATTTCTATTACTTTTCTATTGTTCTTTACTAGATATGTGTGGAGAACTATAGTGGATATTTTATAATAGCTTTTCTAGTTACCTACGTGGTCTTCATGCTTCTTTACGTTTTAAAGTTTTTTTATGTCATATTCTGTGTAGCGTATTCTAAATACAGTCATTATTTCCATTTTCAGTCTATTACAAGTTGAGTTCAGTTAAACATGTAATCATACTACAATATCGATTCCTATAATTTTATATTTTGTATTAGGCGCTATTATAAATATTAATCTAATATCCTTGTAAAATTACTTCTCAAACTTTTCTTTCTTTTCTGTTTTCAAGATTTTTACACTGCTTATTTCACTCATCTTAAGTATTTATAAATCCAGTTTTGGTTTAATACACTTCTCTTTTACTTGACGACCGACTATGGTTTTGTTTGATTGTTCTACGTTATAGCAGATGTATTCAACCTCTGAGGTATTGACATAAAGACAACTAATTCTGCTGCTTTTCAATGTTATATAAAGCGTAATGACTTTTTAGATGATGCCTACGAAAAGAGCGATATCATCGACATAATCTGTGTTAGTTATTGTAATGTATGGATGACGACAGACGGCGAATTTTGTTAGAGTGAAGCTGAGTTCTTTAATTAATGAACTGAATTGCGAGGGACGTAATAGATGATGTATAAGAATAGTGTATCACCTTGCTTTTGAAGAAATCGGCTGATCACTTTTATTCATGTTTCCAAAATGTTCTTAATTATTGTTTTTAGAAAAGAAACTCATTAGGTATTTCTTTAACTATGGATTAGGCTATGAGTAAACCTCATGATTAATTTACATGAAATCACTCCCGGACTCACTGCAGCCCCAGACTCGCCGGCATCTGTTTCTTCTCTCTCCCTTTTCTATCGCGATTATAATGCCCTCTGTTCCTCAGAACTAGCTAATTTCATAGTTGGTAACTATTCAGGCGCCACTGACTCATTCGTCTCTTCTCTTGACAACCCACTGTAAGAAATTTTCTCGCAATAGAACCTGAATATCAACATGCAGAAACCATTGTAGTATAAAATGAAATCCTCCTCAGCCAAACCTAAGAAAAAAGAAAGAAGAAAATAAACCATGTGTGTGTTCCCCACAATCTTCTTTAGAAAAAACTTATCCATTCCTAGCGAAATCGCAAGGAAGACGTCTGATATGAAAAGTGAAGGAAAACAAATATAAAATAAAATCGATAAAAAAAAATGACATCCAAGAAGTAAAAGAAAAGTTTCATTGAATATCAGCAAAATTGTGTTCGAAAAGCGTAAGCATTTTTATTCAGAAAAATCTAATTGAATCAAAACCTCAAACATTTAAAGGAAAATTACCGAATGCATAACACTGGATTGCACACGAATATGAACGGAAGTTCAAGCAATGCATAATATGAAACAAAAGCATTTGGCAGAGATAAGGAACACAGCAAGAATTATAGTTAGTCGGAAAGAAACAGGATCAGAAAAATACAATCACACAGCAAGCATGGCTCCAGATAACAATCAAGAGTATCAGTGATACAATAAAAGCTGTATTCAGCCAGAGAGCTCTCTGACTTGACAAAGTTTCCAATTTCTAGTTAAAACACCTTGCCAGTACTCGTGAACTTGTGACAACTGAATTCAATGAACTGTAAACAAATGCAAATTAAGAGATGAATGATTGCTGGTGAAGAAAATATAGTGATTTCTGAAAATAAAAACGCAAGAGATACCAATATTAAAGATCTATAACTTGAATTAGCATGTCGATCCCTTATGACTAAAACATCACCACAAGGAAGGTCAAGAAACTTTTAATATACAACTTTGAAGTTGAAAGAAAGCAGGATGAGGTGTATATGAACGTAAAAACAGTAGCCTATATGTTGTGTGTGAATGTGGGTGTGCTCTGCCAAGATATTTCTACTTTCCATGCCTTATTTAGCTATTTTTATCCATTCTACTTTTTTAACGTTTCTTTATATACTTTCCTTGATTATGATTTTATTCTACACAAGGGAGATAATCGTTTTGTCATACTATGAGGCAGGGTTAGAAATTTGAAATGGAAAATAAGGAATAAGGAAAAAAACATACAGGATTCATATCATTTATTTTTTTATTTACTTACAAGATGTTCTTAAAATTTCTATTTGTTATAATTCGTGTATAACACTATTTCGTTCTTTTTATAAACCGTCAGTATGACGTAACCTGTGACATATTATGCTTGCCTTTATATATTTGTTTGTTCTTTGAGATATCGTCTACTCCGTATGTACATTTGTACTTGTGCAAGTGTGCGTGAATGAGTGCATGTATGAACCCTAGTGAGTGAGTGAGTGCATGTATGAACCCTATAAGTGTGCTAATAAATTTGTCTTGTCTGTGCCAGTAAAGATGAATGTTTGTCCATGTGTATTCAAGAACACTTGTATTTATGTTATCGGTTTATGGCCTAACACTCCTCCTAGGCCAGTACCACAATTTTGACTAAAGCCATCATCATTCGCCCTCACCAGCATTATTACTGCAGTCATCATCATTGTGCGAGGGATTTTATCCGACACTCAAACGATTCCGTCAATCCAACGTCTTGGACTGATTCTTTACTAACGACACTAAAACGTTGAAAGATAACGATAACCCATGCCGGACTTATTCTTCAAGCGTAGAAAACCGATCGATATCTGAAAAGAATTTTATCGAACGACTTCATAACACTTCTAATTTGGCTACATTTTGCGTCGGTAACAAACCCTATATTTTCAGAAATAACAACAAAAACTTGCTAGGACACAACAACCTCCTAAGCAGACCGAGTGTAGATATGAGCAGCATATGGTAACCGGTATTAATGAAGGATAGAAAAATATTAGACTTATAAGCCCTAAAATTCATTCCATAATTGCCCACAGGCATATGACGTAGTGGTTAAGAGCGCGGGATACTAACCCCAAGATTCCGAGTTCGATTCCAAGCAGTGATCTGAACACTAATAATAATAATAATATCATCGAAAAAACCCAGTTTCGAAATTTCCCCAAGACACCTGATGAAGGTCGGAGGGTATTTCAGCCGAAACGTTGTATTAACAACAGACAAGATGAGGATAAATACCCGTCGAATGTAAATAATGTAAATAATGAACTTTCTGGTCATTTTTAACTTTCTCATAATCATCAATTTGTAAATCTTCTTTGTCCTGAACAGAATAATTTTTCTTTCCTATTTTTCCTCAGGTTGGCTGCCGGTTCCTGTACTTCATAACACGATACTGCCGTAACACCAACTTCAGCTGCATGTTCATCGAAGGATTTTACCTCTACCGTCTACTTACTGCTACTTTTAAACAACCAAAACGTTTAATAGGATACTACTTGTTCGTATGGGGTAAGTGTTGAACTTTTGTTATGTTGCTAGTAATATGAGATGAGTGAAAGGGCAGCAAGCTGGCAGAAGTTAGCACGCCGGGCGAACTGCCTAGCAGTATTTCGTCTGCCGTTACGTACCGAGTTCAAATTCCGCCGAGGTCGACTTTGCCTTTCATCCTTTCGCGGTC
Organism: Octopus sinensis; assembly: GCF_006345805.1. Classification (NCBI taxonomy): domain Eukaryota; kingdom Metazoa; phylum Mollusca; class Cephalopoda; order Octopoda; family Octopodidae; genus Octopus; species Octopus sinensis. Next base: position 49,471,526 of record NC_043006.1, on the reverse strand, counting down.
GATTAAATAAGTACCAGTTACGCACTGTGGTCGATATAATCGACTTAATCCGTTTGTCTGTCCTTGTTTGTCCTTTCTATGTTTAGCCCCTTGTGGGTAGTAAAGAAATAGAAATAGGTATTTCGTCTGCCGTTACGTTCTGAGTTTAAATTCCGCCGAGGTCGACTTTGTCTTTCATCCTTTTGGAGTCGATTAAATAAGTACCAGTTACGCACTGGGGTCGATGTAATCGACTTAATCCCTTTATCTGCCCTTGTTTGTCCGCTTTGTGTTTAGCCTCCTGTGGGCAATAAAGAAATGAATATGAGATGAGTGAATGCGCGTGGCTTATTGTTTAGGAGTATTCGGCTCATGATCGTGAGTTCAATTCCCGGCTTCACGTTGTATCCTTAAGCAACAGACATTATTTTACGTTACTCCAGTCTGTGAAATAATGGTAAAAATGAGTATTACTTGTAATTCAAAGGACCTGCCTCGTCACAGTCTATGTCACTCTGAATCTCCCTGAGAACTATGCTAAGGGTATGCATGTCTGTGGAAAGCTCAGCCACTTGCACATTAATTTCACCAGCAGGATGTTCCGTTGATCAACTGGAGCCCTCGTTGTCGGAACTGACGGAAGTCCAGTAATATGAAAAGAGGTTGTTTTGATTTTTTTTTATGAGTTGTTCTTCTTCTTCTTTCAATCAGGACTCACGCCATTAGCCACAAAGAATAGTCTCTAATTCGAACCTACTCTAAGCCACTAAGAATGCGTGTGACAACTTGAAGATCCGCCCACCACACGCGATAGACTGGCGGCTGCACGGGCGCGAAAGCTACGTTGTTATCCTCATTCCGTAAACGGTGGCTTTTAACGAGTAGAGAACTGTACCATCCTGGGGTACAGAGTATTCGCAATCTAGACTAGGGTCTGAAAGTTTACCACACCATAGTGGGTTACACCATGGTTCCTCTACTTTGTGGCAGAAGTAGGAAGAAAGTTGTGGTGAAAGAGTACAGCGGGGTTCACACCGCCGCCGGATCCTCGTGGAGCTTAGGTGTTTTTGCTCAATAAACACTCACAATGCCCGGTCTGGGAATCGAAACCGCGTTCTTACGACCGCGAGTCCGCTGCCCTAACCGCTGGGTCATTGCGCCTCTACATGTGTTGTTTTTGCTATTGTTTGACCACTGCCATTCCTTATCTACTAGGCCGACGTCCAAAGGCATTGAGGATATGACCGACCCATCTTTTATTCAGACAGGCTATGCCGGATTACACATTAACCATTGGGTACTTTGTGGTGGAATGGATGAGATGTAGTTTCAGGGATATTTGCCTGCTTTTCCGAGCTGTTCCAAAAACGGCGTAGAGACTGCATTACAACATCGCCTTCCTCAGTAGTAGTAGTAGTGGTGGTGGTGGCGGTGGTGGTGGTATTGGTGGTGGCGGCGACGGTGATGATGGTGGTAGTGGTGGTGATGTTTGTTCAGCCCCATGTCAGTCGTGATCAAGTAGATCTGTTGCCAAAGGTGTTTCAGCTGTAATCATCCTCACCTTTATTTTTTTACATTGTCCACACACATATAAATATTGATATAAATATATGCAAATGCATATGTATGTCTTAATTGTCATTGCGATGACACATGATCTAGTGGTTAGGTTGTTGCACAAACGATCACAAAGTCCTGCTTTCGACTCCCACACCGGCGCTGTGTTGTATACTTAAGCAAAACACCTCATTTTCCGCTACTCCAGTTCACTCAGCCGTAAATGAATAACCCTGCGACGGACTGGTATTCCATTCAAAGGGAAACAAGCCTATCCACCTCGTCAGCGGGATGGTTTCGTTAGAAGGCTTCACCATTGCGAAGAAGCGCATTGTGGCCAGCGGTGTATTCACTAGTCTGGTCGATACAGTGACAGTGATATATATACATTCACTAGTCTGGTCGATACAGTGACAGTGATATATATATGCGTGTGTGTAGAACGGCGCGCGCGCACACACACACATACACACACACACACACATACACACACACATACACACACACACGTATATATACGTATGTATATTTATAGAGATAAACTTGTGTGAGTTTATATACATGTGAGTGAGAGTAAATATTTATGCATATCCCAACATAAATTATTTTTTGTATACATACATATACATGTGTGTATATGTATTTATATATGTATGTATGTATGTGTTTGTGTATTTACACATATGTACGTATGTTTATGGCTATGTATGTATGTATATATGTATAAGTATGTATGTATATGTATTTGTGTGTTTGTGTTTGCGTATGTAGGTATATGTACGTATGTATATGGGTAAGTATGTATGTATGAATATATATATCTGCTTATGTATGTATGTGTGTATGTTTGTATGTATGTATGTATGTATGTATGTATGTATGTATGTATGTATGTATGACTGTCCTTTTATTAAAAATGTATCGCCTTAAAGCTAATATTTCTTCAATAATTATTGTATCCCATCTGGGGTCCAAAATAGAATAAACATCGGAAATCAACATTTATTTATGACTCAAAGTTAAAGAAGCCACAAAAACATAAAAATATAAAAAAAATTTTTTTTAATAGAAAAAATATATAGTTTAAAATTAAATAAGAATTTAAAATAAACAATTGAATATAAATACTAAAGTAAGATATATTTTTTTAATGAGAGGTTACTGAAAATTCAGAACATTTATAAATAGTTCAACATTGAAAAATCTTTAACAGAGCATTATTATTGAGAATACGTAAAACAACATAAAAGGTTTAGTGAAAGATTAGAAATGATAATTAAATGAAATAGAAAATATATATAAATATAAAGTAAAAATAAACTCAGTAATAGTTTTTTAAAAATTCTTGTTATTGCACTGATGCGTATACAATGTTATCGATCCTTCATATAAGGCCGTTTTCTTCTAGATATGTTTGCCAATCACAAAATAGAATGAAAAGTGCATTTGTGTGTGTGTGAATTTATATATCTATATATACAAAGGAGTACTGAAAAGTTTCTGACTTTAAAGGTGTTGCGAAAGACCTGGTTGGACGCCAGGCCTTCTAAGTTCTTTTGCAGGGCTTACAAACACTGAAGGACCTACAATAAGTATATGAATCTGAGAGGAGAATATGTTGAACAAAATCATTTATATGTGTGTATATATCTCTTATGATAAAAGGCAGATTTTCTCTGCCTGTTACCATGTTCGTTTTTAATACAATTCTACAATATAGAAATTCTTCAATTGGAATTTACCTATGATTTTTCGAAGTAGATTCGATTAGGTCATGGCATATAAAGTTTTTTTCAATTTGACCCCCAATTGAGCAAAAATTCGAGAAAAGTAAATATTTTACGATTTGCCTCTCTAATTTTAACTGCTTCACTCCTGCTATTACCACACTTTCTCCTACTTTCTCTTTGCAAGTGTACCTTAAACCAAAAAAATACAGAGCAAACAGAAACAAATAAATACATAACGATTTACTCCTCACACAATTTCTTCAATTGGAATTTACCTATGATTTTTCAAAGTACATTCTATTCGGTCATGGCATATAAATTTCTTTCAATTTGACCCCCAATTAAGCAAAAATTCGAGAAAACTCAATATTTTACGATTTCCCTCTCTCACTTCAAAGGCTTTACTCCGCCTATTACCACACTTTCTCCTACTTTCTCTTTACACACATAGACACGCAAACATATACATATATGACAGTGACAAACACAAACGTTTCAAACAACTACATACAAACACTCAAACACACACACACACGTGTGTATTTGTTATTAGTAAAAAAGGCGCCAAACACAATTCACTTTCTCATTCGAACACATTTGCAAACACACAGCAACAATTCACTGACATATGGTGAGTAGATGCTAGCCGCTCACATTATGAGTTACACTATTACACCAATTGTACTGGGACTGTTGTCTACTTCTCGTTAGTTTTTAGTGTCGAGGAAACAAAACTTTCTCGAGAAATAACACAAAAAAAATTCTCCTAGATTTCACAAAGGACTTTAAGAAACGATAGGAACTAAGTTCAGTTGAAGAAAAGAGACGGATTTAAGGAAATCAGACGGTCGAATTAGAATGATAACTCAACAGAAAAGGTAAATTGGTTTGTAATTTACTTTCTGTCGCTAAGTTTTCGTAGTATTAATTTGCGAGCGTACTTCAGTTGTCAATTGTTGAAAGAATATTGTAAGCTAAGAAGGTGCGTGCGTGTGTGTGAGTGTGTGAGTGTGTGAGTGTGTTTGTGTGTGTGTGTGTGTGTGTGTGTGTGTGTGTGTGTGTGTGTGTGTGTGTGTGTGTGTGTGTGTGTGTAGGAAGTGAAGGATAAAAATATGGCAAGAAGTGGACAGATGTACATATATACATACATACATCCATCCATACATACATGTGTGTATGTGTGTATGTATATGTATTAATGTGTGTGTGTTATCTCTCTATATATAAAGCTCAAGTTGTCTGTGTGCACCAGGTTTGGTAGCCTTCAACTAACACTATCTCCTCCGAGACCCTGCGGCGCAAGTTGACCAAAATTGAGAGTATGATAGAAGAAGGGTTGCTCTTCCTTCCGTAGAAGATAAATTTCAAATCGGACCATGTTAACACCAAAAATTATTTACATCAAAAAGGTGCTTTTTTCTATGAAAATCCCTATTTTTTACGATTTTTTCACTGCTGTGTCGCCACTTTTCGGTGTATTTCAACCAGAAAAATGTTCACTTGAAGAGAATAACAAGCTACATAATTCAAAATTTTCACTTTTCAAAAATTCCAATTCCAGCGGGTCGAAACAAACCCGAGCAACGCCGGGCGATACTGCTAGTATATATATATATATATATATATATATATATATATATATTATATATATATATATATATAATATATATATATATATATATATATATATATATATATATATATATATATATATAGGAATACAAAAAATGGGACAAGAACGCAAAACGTCCAGACGATACAAAAAGGGACAAGAAAAAACACGGATGGGTCATTCGAAGTTTTTTCTCCTCAGTCGAGTTTCAGATTATCTTTGCAATTTCGGCTGGTTATACTCGTGATTACTCTAATCTGGCCAGCCCCAAGGAAAAACTAAGTTAAGAGCACTAGATTCCTTGGAAGAGAGTAGCGAATGTATACAAAAACAAGGGCGGAAAAAACCGAGAAATGGTACACAAATACAAATACACGGGATGGTCTTTTTTGCCTAATATTCAAATGCACTTTATATTTTTTCTTCACTCGTTTATTACTGTTCTTATTTTAATATTTTAACTTTTGCCTATTGTCCGGAAATCTTTCGTCAGACATCTGTAACCTCTTCAGCGAGTGTTCTTGCTCCACTTACTCCATTCTCTCTCTCACACACACACACACACACACACACACACATATATATATATATATATATATATATATATATATATCGGATGTTATTATACATCGCTGTTCACAATGCGCTTCGCATTGTTCTAGCTTTCAAATGATGCCACCCTGCTGGTTAGGTGAACAGGCCAACATTCCCCACTGATCGGAAGACTATTTGCAGCTGAGTAAACTGGAGCAACGTGAAATGAAATGCTTTGCTCAAAAATTCAACGGGCCACCCAATCCGACAATTGAACCCGTGATCTAACGATCGTGAATGCAACACCTTAGCCACTAGCCCACACTCCCAGTTGATAGGTGTGTGTGTGTGTGTGTGTGTGTGTGTGTGTGTGTGTGGTGTGTGTGTGTGTGTGTGTGTGTGTGTGCGTTTAATTCTTTTTAAAGCCAAAATAATGCAAGTTATAAGAAAAAAATCCATGTCGATAGTTTGTAATTTTTGAGATTAGGACCCCTTCTTCATGAAATCTCGCGGATATGGCATTTTGAGCCGACTTCTCTACTCTGAAGTGTGGTTATATGAAAAGCTGTTTTCCATACACAAGATAGCATTGCTATAGTAGTCAATCTGTTGCGTGTATACGTATTGTTCTGGCAGCTATCGCCTGTTAGCATGCATAGCTTAGTTACATCTCCCATGCTTTCGCTAATTGTAGGTGTTTATGTAGTTACAAGTTGTCCTAGTTACTAAGCCAAGCGCCTTCACACATACGTACGTACATACATACATACATACATACATACATACATACATGCACACATACATAAATACATACATACATTCATGCATACATGCATACATACATACATACATACATACATACATACATACATACATACATACATACATACATACATACATACTTATATAACTGGCATTCCGCCGATTACGACGACGGGGGTTCCAGTTGATCCGATCAACGGAACATCCTGCTCGTAATTCTCAAGGAAATTCAGAGTGACACAGAATGTGACAAGGCTGGCCCTTTTTTGAAATACATGTACAACTCATTTTTGCCAGCTGAGTGAACTGGAGCAACGTGAAATGAAATGCCTTGCTCATAAACAATATTGTCATATTTTCTAAAGTTAAAATTTAGGGTCATTCAGAAAATTATTAAGAAGAATATTATAACAAAGGGATAAAAAGTTTTTTGAATACTTTTGAGTAATTATCTAGAAATAGTTTAATATTTATACATATTATATACTTAAATACTAACTTATTAGATGGTATCTGTGAAGATTGATCAATTGGTATTTACTGGTATTTAATAAAGGAGTACTGAGGTAAAAGAGCATGCTAACTGTATTTATAATCTAACTGTATGTTAATTTAAGCAGTTTATTTTAAGCAGTGATTATACCAGTATTGTTTTATATAAGCTAAGTATGAATTTATAGGGGTACAAAAATTAGATTTATTTTATAAATAAATAAAGGCTATTATAAAATAATAAAATAATAAAATAATCAAGTAGGGCAGAACACCATAGAAAAGGAATAAAATAGCTTAATCACTAAAAACATGATAAAGTATATATACCTTATTAACATCAATAGAGAAGACTTATAGAAAATATATAATGATTTAAGTATCTTAAACTAAAAATTATTTATTTACTTATTTAGCTAGCATTAATAAGAACTGATACCTAAAGGAATATTAGCTAAAGGAATATTGATGTTATAGGACATTCTAATTATATACTAATTATAAAACTAAGAGGTATATTATAGATTTTAGAAGTTATTAGTGTTACTCCATACATGATAGTTATAGTTTCTTAGAGGTACTTAATTAGAAGGGCTACTTATATAAAGGCCCTTTTAAATACTAAGATCAGGAGGGTAGAACACGTTAAGAAAGGGATAAATCAAGTAATTTTTAAAAGCCATTTCAAACAATATTGCCATATTGTATAAAGTTAAAATTTAGGGTTGTCAAGAAGATTATTAAGAATGATATTATAACAAAAGGATAAAATTTCTTGCTTATTTTGATTTTATATATGAACGAGAAAAACGCCCCCCCCCCACCGTACAAAGGACGGTGCTGAGTTGTCAAACATTTAAACCAAATTTGGGGGGGGTTCTTAAATATACTGCATTTTGTGGCATTATTTCAAGCCAGGTGGCTTTTTTGTGCAAACTGCACGTGCATTTTTCTCGCGTACGCGTAGTATCGATCGCAACAGCAAATGTACTTGCGCGTACAAATGCACGTTCCACGGCTTTATCGATCACATTCTCACCTGGAATCGATTTTTGTAACTTTTTCAAGACTTATACACGCCCTGATACCGTTAGTATCTACATATCAAATTTGAGCGTAATCGGATGGAGGATGCCCGAGATCCTAGAAGACACACACACACACAGACAGAACGGATTTTATATTATATATATATATATATATATATATATATATATATATATATATATATATGCATGTATGTATGCATGTATGTATGTATGTATGTATGTATGTATGTATGTATACAGGAAGCCTTTTTCTTTCAAATATTTTATTTTGAAGTCCTGGTTAATTTATTTTGTTTCTTTTTGTTTTTTGTTTTTTTAAGATTCTTCATAATTCCTTATGCTCTCTGCATTTAGTTCGGAACACGTTTTTTTTTTATCTGCTACGCCAACCAGTGTACTGTTATTGCACATTTACTTAAAATATTCTTTCAATATTACTTTTTAACAGGTGTAACCAATATTTATCTGGTGAGATCAGAAAAATGTTGTGTGTTGTCAGTCGTATATGCTAGAAATATGATTTATCTTGATCGTTGAATAGTGTCAATGTTTCTTTCTTTTTCATCACATGATTTTTCTCAACTTTTTCCTTTAACAGCCACTGCGTTAAATGCTTACAAAAACCTAATTTTGTATAAATGATTTGTACTCTTTTTCTTCAGTTTTCCCGTTGCTACCAGCGTTAATTTATGCCACAATTCGCGGAACAATGTTCAACAAACTGTAAGATATATTCATTTAAGCTAATTTTATCTACGTTGTGTATGTCTACCCGTTCTCCTACCTCTAACTATATGTGTGCTTGTGCGTGTGCGTGCGTGTGCGTGTGCGTGCGTGTGCGTGCGTGTGCGCGCGTATGTGTGTGTGTGTGTTTTTGTGTGCAATAAATTTTGATCACTCTCCAAAACCACTCTTCTGTTCAATCGACTGTACATGTCGGCAGGTTGGAAACAAAAGACTATTAGCAGTGATATAGTGTTAGTTGTGTAATGTTTGTTACATCCATTATGCATTAGGGGAGTGCTCTTTCAAAATCGATAAGAATTAGCTCTCTGTTTAGTTTAAAGTTGATAGGGTATCAAATGATGTGGAATTTCTCTGTAAGACAGTAGCTGCAAAACTTTGACCCATTCCTAAATGTCTTTTCTTTATCTAACATTCCTCATGTCATACCGGTGGTTTCTCCTTTGAAAACGCTTTGAAATATGCTGTAGCACTTCCCACGCGGTGATGGTAGAATTAATTATTATCTTTTAAGATTGAATTCTGTAAATTATATAGCTTGTTGATGTGTTGCTGATAGAGATATTAGCAATGAAGAAGACTCAGGTGTGTAAAGTCAAGATGACCTAAGTATGTATCTGAGAATATAATTGCTAACAATTTCTGTGCTGGTACTCAAACAGAAACGTGGTTTTGAAGTGTTCCAATATGAAATTTTTCGATGGCAAAAACGAAGGTCATACAAATTCACATACAAGCGTAGACATATACATATGTATACACATTTCTTCTCCTTTTCACTTATTTTTCAGTTCTTTTATATTTCACTTCTTGCTCTTTTTTCTTCCTTTCATTCGACCGTTCTCATAATCTATATACTACCTTCCAATGTCATTTATCTTCTCCAATTAACCTATACGCTATATACTACTTTCTAATCTATATACTCCTCTATATAAACTATTTCTAATCTATATATTCCTCTCAACAGATCTTCATATCCATTACATAGCTAATGGAAAATAACACATTTCTACTATTTCTAAAAGATTTTCTTTCAAGTCTTGTTTCATTTTCTTAGTTTCACCTTTTCTTTTACATCTTCAAATGTAGCATAATATTTTCTTCCTCCTCATATATATATATATATATATATATAGATATATATATATATTTGAATTATATATATATATATATATATATATATATATATATATATATATATATAGGCGTAGGAGTGGCTGTGTGGTAAGTAGCTTGCTTACCAACCACATGGTTCCGGGTTCAGTCTCACTGCGTGGCACCTTGGGAAAGTGTATTCTACTATAGCCTCGGGCCGACCAAAGCCTTGTGAGTGGATTTGGTAGACGGAAACTGAAAGAAGCCGGTCATATATAATCAGTGACTAGTGCGAACTGATTACATTTTGTGATCGACCCGGTACCGGACAACGATTCTGGATTAGTTTTCCAGTTTTTTTACTTAATTTTTGAGAGCGGTTGGATTCATTTTTAATATTCTCGTTTCTGAGAGCATTCGAGTTTATTTCAGACTAGCAGTATCGCCCGGCGTTGTTCGGGTTTGTAAGGGAAATAACTATAAAGCATTTTTAGAGAGATATAGCCAAAAAATAGCAAAAAAATGGGAAAAAAATGATGGTAAATTTTTTTGAGAGTTAAAAAGGTCGAGTTGCGTCCCCTAGACAGTCTGTGGTTTGTGTTTCTGATTCTCGACCCCATGTCGAATTTATCGATTTTTTCCAGAACTGGGGGAACTTTTCAAAATTTTCGCTGCGTTAGTTTTGAATTATAACATTGGGCTATGTGTGTGTCAAGTTTCATCAGAATCGGTTGAAAGCCGTGGTCATGGTGAGGGTACAACCAAACAGACACACAGAAACACACACAAACTACCGTTTATATATAGAGAGATATTCCCATTTTAAAAATCCTCTCTGGCTAATCGTTGAGAGGACGTTGGTGTTGTCTTGGCTGGGGTTTGCGCTCTCTGAGTGCTCTTCTTATTATTATTATTATTATTATTATTATTGTTGTTGTTGTTGTTGTTGTTATTATTATTATTATTGTTGTTGTTATTATTATTATTATTATTATTATTATTATTATTATTATTATTGTCGTCGTCGTCGTCATCGTCGTTGTCATCATCATCATCCTCATCATCATCATCATCATTATTATTATTATTATTATTATTATTATTATTATTATTATTATTATCATTGTTATTGTTATTGTTATTATTATATTTTAAAAAATATTGACGTAACTCTTCACAAAGGTAAACAGTCAAGACGATGCGCTGGATTCGATTGTAAGATATTTTATTAGTTGAACGATATTTCAACAGTACGTCTGTCTTTGTCAAGTTCAAAATAAGAAGTGATAAAAATTTTTATCATTTCTTATTTTGAATTTGACAAAGACAGACGTACTGTTGAAATATTGTTCAACTAATAAAATATCTTACAATTGAATCGCGCTCTTTGTCTTTATTATTATTATTATTATTATTATTATTATTATTATTATTATTATTATTATTATTATTATTATTATATTATTATCATCATTATCATTATTATTAATTTTATCATCATCATCATCATCATCTCATCATCATCATCATCATCATCATCATCATCATCATCATAATTATTATTATTATTATAAGAAAATTCACAGCTTATTTTGCTGGGTATGATGGACAGTGTCAGCTGTCCACAGCCAGCAGACTAAGGTGACACTTGTTTACTGGTCATGCTTCAAGAACCTTGCGAAGAATTCTTGCAGTTCCAAGCAATACTTATTTTTGTAGGTTTTCTACCTTCACACTTGCACCAATCTTTTTCAGCCATGTCAGTAGTTGATTACTGATACTTCAGTGCACCAATTACTATTGGTATCACGTCTAATCTATTCATTGACCACGACCTTCGTATTTTCCACTTCAAATCGTCATAGTTGTTTATTTTTTCTTCTTCTTTCACATTGATCCTGTTATCACGGGAGCATGCTATGTAGATTATCATATATGTTTTTCCTTTTTTATTCACCACAACAATCTCTGGTTTCCGATGTCTGGTCGGGGGATCGCACTGGATCATTGTATCCCACAGAATTTTGCAATTCTCATTTTCGGTGACTCCTTCTGGAATTTTCTCATACCACGTCTTTACCCTTTGTAGGCTGTGATTTCCACAGAGCTCCCAATGGATCGTCCTTGCTACATTGTCATGGTGTTTTCCGTATTCACGTTGTGCCAATTTCAAGCTCTCGACCTTACTTACTCTAGTTGATTCCGTGAGAGCGGACAGCAGCCTGTTGCCAGAGGTCTCACTGGGTCTCTTCCCGCAAAACATAAGCTTTGGTGCTTGGATGTTACCTTGTCATGGTTTTGGCATTTAGATGTCAATTTATCATAGATTACACGGTATAAGAATGAAAAAAAAACGGAAATGAGAATAACCTTTTCTAGGGATATTTTGTGTGTAGATCAAGAATATAATATTCGTTTCTTTCTGTGGCCCATCCAGTTTCTCGTAAATTACCATCTTACGTTAAATACACCGATGGTTCCATAGGAATTGAGTGCAAACAGGATTGGGCCGAAACTAACGAGTCTAAAAGTTACAAACGGATTTTGATATAATTTTAATGGGCTGTTTCTAAAGTATTTGCCAACCTAACCTATGGAAATTATAAACGTACATTCAATATTTTTATAGTTATATGGGTCCAAATCCGTGGTAAATCTGATAAGAGACTACACCTCATCACCTAATCTGAACTCAATGATCTAGTTCGTGATCTAACATTTACTAAGCAACAGAGTGAAGCCCTAGCCTCACGTCTGTAACAATGAACGTGATTGATAAAGATGCTCGAATTACAGTATTTAGAAAGCGTTCTGCAGATCTGCAGCAATTCTTCATTTTGGAAAACAACTTGACTTATTGTAATGATATCAGATATCAGATTGTAATGATATCAATGCCCTTGGGCTGACCTATGAACGAAATGAGTGGAGGTTATTCATAGAGGCATTCTTTTACAGCATAAAAGCGGTTCTGTTGCACATTGGGAACACCATTCCTTCAGTTCCGATAACCCGTCCAGTCGTTTTAAGAACCTCGCTTTTATTTTAGACCGCATGAGTTACAAGGAGCATGAGTGGCTAATTTGCGCGGATTTGAAAGTAGTAGCCCTACTTAAATCATGAGCCACTAGTTAAGAAAGACAAAATTATTTTGCCACCACTGCATATAAAACTAGGCCTAAGGCTTAATTTATGATATCGTGGAAATTGGTATAAATTACATACTTATTAACTGGGTAATTTGCAAGAAAATGTGACGTGATGGGAAGTTTTTGTTATACAATTAGAATTTAGCACAATTAAATTCATAATAAAATGATCATGAGAACTATGTTTTATCTTGATCCTGAAATTTGTTGTACATTATTATTATTATTATTATTATTATTATTATTATTATTATTATTATTATTATTATTATTATTATTATTATTATTATTGTCTTTGTACAGCTTTTAACGCTGTATTATTTTATTGTCTTTTCACATCTTCTAACGCTGGAGATGTACTACGGTGTCAGCTATTAACTACCAGTAAACTAAGGTAATACCCCTTATTTTTCAAGCACCATCCGGAGTATTCGAGCGGTTTCAAGCAGTGTTGTTTTCTGCAAGTGCTCTACCCTTGTTGCAGCCCTTATTCATTCCATGTACTTCTCAAGATTTTTACTCACTGTTCCTAGGGCTCCGACAATTATTGGTAATACTACCACCCTTTTTCAGCGGCCACAACGACTTAACCTCCCAAGCTAACCTGTTATATCTATCGACTTTTCTTTCTTCCTTATCGCATACCTTGTTGTCAGTTGGGCATGCCATATCTATGATCCAGCATCGTTTGCTTTCTTTCTCAACTAACACTATGTCTGATTTCCTATTCTCTATCTCATGGTCGCGCTGAATCATAAAATCCCACAGGATCTTTGCATTATCATTTTTGATAATGCCTTCGGATTTATGTTCGTACCACTTTTTTTGCTCTGTCAAGTTCATACTTGTTGTAAAGTGACCAATGAACAATCCTTGCTATATTGTCATGACGTCTTTTATATCCTTTCTGGGCTACTGGCATACATTGACTGGTAATATGCCATACGGTTTGACCATTTTGTCCACAAATTCTGCACTTATCACTTTCTGATGTGTTGTCTATTCTGTATTTGATGTAATTGGTTCTTAAGCTTGCTCTTGGCAGCACAGATTATAGCCGCCGCTTTCGGTTTTAAAACACTTTTAGTCATCCAAAGCCATCTTTTTTCTCTGTCTGTCTTATCTCCAACATCCCTATGAAATTGTCCATGCATTCTTTTCTTTATTCACCTATTTTCAGTTTCATTCATTCTCAAGTGCTTGTACAGTGCTTGTATCGCTAGCCCGTCCATACATTTGATTTTACCTCTCTTCAAGACTAACACACAACACTTTTTCAGTCCGAACTCCATTCTGATATCAGCACTGAAAGTATACACTGTATCAATAAAGGAACTGTTTGAGGTCATCCATGAATAACAAGTGGTTGACTTTTTGTTGGCGGCTCTTGAATACATACCCAGCCTTTGCTTTCCTCAGAATCAGTGTTAGTGGTATCATGCACAGTACAAATATCAGTGGGAACAGGCAGTCCCCTTGGAAGATGCCTCTCCTGATTTCTATTGTCCCTAAACTTCTTCGATATGCTGTCAGTTCCGTCCTCCACTTCGCCATACTTTTTCTAAGCAATTGCTTAACATTCGATGCAATACCAAATAGGTTCATACATTCCATATTCCAAGAATATGGGATCATATCGTACGCCTTACGATAATCGATCCATGACATGGCTAAGTTAGTTTTCCTCTTCTTGCAGTCTCTAGTACAGTTTTATCTTCCAGCAGTTGATCCTTGGTACCTCTGTACTTATGCTTGCAACCCTTCTACTCATGTGGCAGGACTCCATTTTTTTCCGGGTGTCCGTACATTGACTTTGCGACTACTCCAGTCAATAATTTCCACATAAGTGCCAAGCAGGATATTGGCCTGTAATTGTCTACCGTATTGCCTTTTTTGGTGTTTTTCAAGCACAGCAGTGCCTTACCCATTGTCAACCACTCTGGTGTTACTTGGTCGGCATTTAACAAGGTGTTGAGTTGTGCAGCTATTCATGCATGACATTCACCAAATCTTTTGATCCAGTGGCCTTGAACTCCATCTGGTCCTGGCGCCTTCCAGTTGGTCGTTTTGGGGGGGTTTTTTGTTTTGTTTTTTTTTTTTTTTTTTTTTGTTTTTTTTTGCTGATTTCCTTCACTTCCCTAACTGAAATGACTAGTTCTGCCTGTTTTGGACAGACTACTGTTTGTTTCAGTTCTTGCAACCATTCAGCATCCTTCTTGCGCTCGTCTTTGCTCCAGATGTCACTTCAAAACCTTTGACTTTCAATGTTATCTGGTATCAACTTTTCATCTGTACACTCTCCATTTACTTCTTTGTAGAATCTCTTCTGATCTACTCTGAATAAACTATTCTGCTGGTATCTCTTCATTCATTTGTTGTATCTTACCATCTTCCTTTCTTTGCAAACTGGCGCTGTTTCAGTTCTTCCACTACTACTTTCAGGCCTTTTCCTTCAATATCATACTTCCTGTTCAGCGCCCTGTATTTTTGTTCGCTTTTAAGCTCCCCCTTCTCTTTTCGGTCGAACACAAAAATGTCCTTCGAGAGCATATCTAACCCCGTCTGAATTCTTCTTTTCCACCATGGATCTTTTCTTTTGTCACTCCCATTATATTTCTTTTTCTTGACATCAACACCTACATTTTCTGCAACAACAATACTTGCTGCCTTGAGCAAATTATTTGATTCTGTGAAGTTTGTTCTGGTGTATTTCAGAATTTCATTCACATTTTTCGTTTCTTGGTTCAATTTCCACTGATCAACCTTTTTATCATTATTCCACCGATCAAAGGTGGCGAGCTGGCAGAATCGTTAGCTTTACGTTCTGAGTCGAGATCGACTTTGCCTTTCATCCTTTCAGAGTCGATAAATTAAGTACCACTTGCGTACTGGGATCGATCTAATCGATTGGCCCCCTCCCAAAAATTTCGGGCCTTGTGCCTAGAGCAGAAAAGATTATTCCACCGATCAACATTATTATTATTATTATTATTATTATTATTATTATTATTATTATTATTATCATCATCATTCACTTTTAATATACGTTTGTTATAATCACTTGCCGAGGCCACACCCAGCGTCCTAGGGAGAATGAAGGGTAAGAGATGTTACAGTATGATTAAAAGCTTGAGGAGGGGAAGTGGCTGGGGCAGTTGCGAAATATCTTCATGTAATACAACACAGACATTTAAATGTATAGGGTTGTTCTAAGGATGTGGACATTATTTGTCAGCACAATCTTTTTGCTTTCTCTCAGACATGATTTTCTTGAGATATTATCTAGATATTTTTGATATCACTTTCTCATCTTACCTAGGGTACCCACAATAACAGGAACAGCTCTCGCTTTAAGATACCGCATCTGTATTTCAATTCCCAGGTCCTTGTATTTATTTAATTTGTCAAATTCCTTTACAGATATATTAGTTTAGAAGCATTTCCTTCCTAGTCTTTAATGACTATGTCTGGTAGATTAGCCTGGATCGTTTTGTCAGTGTTGACTGGAAAATCCCAGAGGATAGTGACATTTTTACCTTCAACGACTGGTTCGGGATGATGTTTATACCAGTAAGCAGGAGTGTCGATTTTGTAGTATTTACATATTTTCCGATGTAAATACTATCCTACCCCCATCGTGGCGATTTTGTATTAGTTTGGTGTCAGCACAGGACATCCAGAGACGAGATGGGTTATTGCTTAGTCAAATGTATCGCAGGATCTGCATTTAGGGTCAGATCCGTTTTGAAAAACGTTAGCCTGGTAGTTTTTGGTAAGCTTTGATAAGCAAGCCTAGTAGTTTTTGGTAAGCAAGCTTTGATATTATTATTATTATATTATTATTATTATATTATTATTATTATTATTATCATCATCATCATCACATCATCATCATCATCATCATCATCATCATCATCATCATCATCATCATCATCATCATTATACGCTACTTTAATTGGCTGAGAGTCTTTGACATATGCTTAAAAAGGAAAACTGTTCTGTTAGTTCTCTTGGAATTCCATAATTGCAGTTGGCTTCTGTAAAAGTAAAAATAAAATGTTTCTTCGTGAAGAATATAATAATAAATACACAATGAATACTTTTAAAGCGTTCTGTATGCTTTCAAAAATTTATTTGCATTCTTGATTTGATATTTTCATTACAGATGCTGGTCAAATGATATTGGACGTTATGAGTGGATCTTGTACACACCAAATCTTCTTTGCCTTATCGTGAGTCCAATTAAATTATTACCTTTTGCAGATTACAAATGTCTGTTCTTATTTTGTATGCCTTTTGACTCTCTCTCTCTCCTTCTCTCTCTCTCTCTCTCTACATATATATATATATATATATATATATATATATTATATATATATATATATATATATATATATATATATCACTTTCTCTCACTAAAAAGTGAGCCCTATTGAAAATGGGATAATGCAAATGAAAAAGATGTATAACTTGAAGCGAAAGGTGAGATCAGAGAGAAAGGCTGCTCTCCAGTAAATTTGATGAAAGGTGAGTTCACGTGACTTAAGATTCAAGATATGAGAAAATCAGTAGATAAATTCTGCCAGGAGGTTGCAGAAAGGGGTAAATAGTAATCGAGGTCTTGTAATGTCTTGTGATATTTTGATCCGTCCCAAGTGAGTGATTCCCACACCGTTGATGGGAGATCTTTTTTGATATCTATTTTTATATGATTTTAACCAGCAATATTCTGCTTTTAGTATTTTCCTCTCGACCCTTTTATTCCTCATGTACATGCAACTTTTTTATAATCCTTACATATTATTGTTTTCATTGAGCCTCCACTGGCTCAATAAAAATTGATAATAAATCAATATTATATATTATATATTATATCAATATTATATATTATATATATTGATAATAAATCAATATTATATATATATATTTTATTTATCGTTCTACAGGGCAATCTCATTTTCTTTATCTACATTCTGATGGTATTGATCACTCAACTTCAAACACATCCAAACGAGCCAAGCAGTTACAGGTATAATGTTGTTTCAATCCTGATAAGTATAAGTGTATGAGACGTTTTGGCACAGCCTCATTGGCGTCGCTGATTCGATGCTGGCTTATTTGACATTAGGCACTTTAATGTTTCTCTCGTCCTTTCCTTCACCTCTTTCCCTCTCTCTCTCTCTCTTTCTCTCTTCTTTCTCTTTCCCTC
>NC_043006.1:49446111-49448611 GCF_006345805.1 Octopus sinensis | reverse complement strand
GCAGGGGAAGTGTCACGGTCCAATGACTGAAACCAGTAAAGCAAGCAGCTCCAATTTAAAAGTGGCGAAAAAGACTCGGCGACTGTGTGGTAAAGAGGGTCGCTTTGCAAACACGTAGTGCGGTCTCACTGTACGGCACCTTGAGCAAATGTCTACCACTACAGCCCTCGGGCTGACCAATGCCTTGTGAGTGAACTTCGTAGGCGGAAACTGTAGAAACCTGTTGTTTATGCGTGTGTGTGTGTGTATGTACCTTTGCGTTTGTGTTTCTACCCGGTCCCACGGTTTGACAGCCGGTGTTGGTTTGTTTACGTCCCCGTAACTCAGCAGTGCGGCAAATAGGGTTAGTGTCATATTTACTGTAAATGAATACTGGAAACCGTTCCGCTCGACTAAATCCTTTAAAACGGTGCTTCAGCATAGCCACGGTCCAATGACTGAAACAAGCAAAAATCAAAAATTCAGAGAAATGTGTGTGTGTGTGTGAGAGAGAGAGAGAGAGAGAGAGAGAGCTCCTGTTGTTGTTGATGATGATGATGATAATGATGATGATGATGATGATGATGATGATGATAAAAATGATATGACTGTTTTGTTTTGTTTTCTGTTTGGGAACGATGATTAGATTACAAGGCCATAATACTGAGGAAGTCAACCGTCAAAGCTAATGGTGAAAATTTAATTAGCATTCAATTATTAATTAAGCAGCTGAGTGTCTAAACCCAATGTGTGCGTGCAGACGCGTGCACGATTGCATAATGTACATATATCTGTAGAATTTGAATTGTGTGTGAACGAGTGTGTGTGTGTGTTACTTGTGAATGCTCTTTGTAAAGACACCGTACAATGGGTTTTTTATTGTATATGTGCACATGCATCATACAAGAACATGCATATAAGTGTGATTATATGCGCGCACACACACATAAAATTCAATTGGTAACATAATAAAGTGAAGGTGTGTGGTTAAGTGGTAGGAACGTCGGGCTCACAATCATGAGGTTGTGAGTTCGATTCCCAGACCGGACTGTGTTATGTTCTTGAGCAAGATACTTCATTTCGTGTTGCTCCAGTTCACTCAACTGTAAAAATGTGTTGCCACATCACTGGTTCTAAAGTGTATCGGTCTTTGCCTTTCTCTTGGTGGCGTGGAGTGAAGAGGCTGGTATGCATGGGTGACTGCTGGGTCTTCCCATAAACAATCTTGCCCAGACTTGTGCTTCGGAGGGGAACTTTCTAGGTTCAATCTCTTGGTCATTCATGACCGAAGGCGGTCTTTACCCTTTTAACTTACTAAAAGTCATTCTTCTCTCAGTAAATTCTAAGAGCGTGTAGAGGAAATATAGCAGTGTTTAGAGCAAATGATTTAATTAAATTGCAATATTTATTATACTTTTAGGTAGCGAGCTGACAGAATCGTTAGCAATGCGAGCCAAATGCTTAGGGCAAAAGTCTTAGCGGCAAATGCTTAGCGGTAAAAGGCTTAACAGCAAATGCTTAGTGGTAAAAGGCTTAGCGGCAGAAGTCTTAGTGGCATTTCACCCGTCTTTACGTTCTGAGTTCAAATTCTGCCAAGGTCAACTTTGCCTTTCATCCTTTCGAGGTCGATAGAATAAGTCCTCGTTGAGCACTGGAGTCGATGTAATCGATTATATCTCCATCACCTGGAATTGCTGGCCTTGAGCCACAGTTTGAAACTAATACTCTCTTACGAAATACGTTTTTCTTTATTGCCCACAAGGGGCTTCTTTACTGCCCATAGAGGGGACAAACAAGGACAGACAAACGGATTAAGTCGATTACATCGACCCCAGTGCGTAACTGGTACTTAATTTATCGATCCCGAAGGATGAAAGGCAAAGTCGACCTCGGCGGAATTTGAATTCAGAACGTAACGGCAGACGAAATACGGTTACGCATTTCGCCCGGCGTGCTAACGTTTCTGCCAGCTCGACACCTCGATAAGAATAATAATGATGATGATGATGATGATTATAATTGTTATTATTATTATTATTATTATTATTATTATTATTATTATTATTATTATTATTATTATTATTATTATTATTATTATTATTATTATTATTATTATTATTATTATTATTATTATCATCATTATTATTTTACTAATGTGTTTTCTTTATTTTTTTTTCTTCTTTTAGGTCCACACCTACATCAAAAACACATGTCAGCGATTGAAAGACTCCTCGCTCCGTCAACACGATGCCAATTATTCATTTACAACTCAATTCACTACAGACAACATGTCGTCACTTCCTCAATCCGGAATGAAACGTAACAAAGCACCTGCCGCATCCACGAAAAAGAAAAGCAATAACCAAACTATCTACCATTGAGCACCATTCCTAATCCTGTTTCGGGTGGCCATGAATACAACTAACCCTATTTGTTTCGATCTGCTGGTGACTTTCAAAAATATATTCGAAAATAATAAAAAACACTTGAAGTGATACTGACTGTAGCAATGAGCAATGAA
>NC_043006.1:49436111-49441111 GCF_006345805.1 Octopus sinensis | reverse complement strand
GCATATATATTTTTGGGACACCCTGCAAATTTAATATATATATTATATAAATATATTATATATATATATATATATAATATATATATAATATATATATATATATTAATATATATATATATATATATATATTATTGCGTCTGGAGAGAGTCATTCTCTTTTAGTGCCTTATTTTTGAAATACCGGTCCGATTTCCATTCATTTACTAAACACCATTCTTTTTACTAACATTTTCGTTGCGTTTTGCAACCTTTTCAGTAGTCGTTGACTATTGAAAAGCCGCAACGAAAATTTTAGTTAAACTAAATAAGTAAATGAGAGTAAATCGGACCGGAGGGTGTGTTAAATTAGTAAAGCACTAAAAGAGAATGACTCTCCCCGGACACAATAAAATATGCTTCAACACGAATTTACGTAAAGAATCTTGCAAACCAAATACGAAAACGAAATATATATATACATAGTTGTGTATATTGTATATATATATATATATATATATATATTATATAATCCGTTCTGTCTGTCTGTCTGTCTGTCTTCTAGGATCTCGGGCATCCTCGATCCGATTGCGCTCAAATTTGATATGTAGATACAGACGGTATCAGGGCGTGTATAAGTCTTGAAAAAATTACAAAAATCGATTCCAGGTGAGACTGCGAACGATAAAGCCGTGGGAACGTGCATTTGTACGCGCAAGTACATTCAGCTGTTGCGATCGATACTACGCGTACGCGAAAAAAATCGGATAAGTTGTCTTGAGAAAATTTGGTTTAAATGTTTGACTACTCAGCACCGTCCATTGGACAGGGGACGTTTTGTTCGTATGTGTGAGTGTGTGTGTATGTATGTATGTATGTATGTATGTATGTATGTATGTATGTATGTACGTACAGGTTCTCCCAAAAGTTACTATTCCCTTTCTTTTTTCTATTTCGTTTCAGGTATAATTCGGAGAGACGTAAAGCCATCTGCATTTGACACCTTACACTTTGCATTGTTTGTAAGAATATCATTCCCTTGCTCGTGGCACACATACCACCAACTTTGGAGAGTCTCATTCATGTTCGAGAATTTCTGCTGGTTTTGATTTTTCCCCAAATTCGACAATAGTGTCGGTTTACCCGACGAGGGAGATGAAGAATAGACTCATCGCTGAATCATAAGTTTTCCAAAAGCTGAGTTTTCCAAAAGTCGTTATGGTAATGGTGGAGGAGTGATTCACATATTTCCACATAAGCATCATAATCTTTCACTTGAAGCCTTTGAACAACCTGAAGTCGGTACGGGTAGAGCTTTATCACTCTCCGAAGATCCGCTGAATCGAGCTTTCATTGATGCTAAGTTCCAGGGCAGTCCTCGGGATGGACTTCCCCTGGCTTTTCGCGAACACCTGCTTCAGAACTTCTGTGTTTTTATCAATGGTGGTTGTAGCAGGCCTTCCGCTGCGTGGTTTATCAAGAACAGATTCTCTTTCACGAAACTTGCTATGGATAGCATAAATTGTGCAACGTGCTGGAGCAGTGTGACGGCCATAAACCTTCTCAAACTTGCAATGAACTGCAGTAGGGTCTGAAAAATCGCTGCTCTAACGTCAATTGGCAAGGGAATGATACACTTACAAAAACTGCCAAATCTAAGATGGCAAATGCTGACGGCCTCACATCTCCCCGAATAATACCTGAAACGAAATAGGAAAAAAGTAACGTACAGTGACTTTTGAGACACACTGTATATAAAGCCACGCACACATACACAAATTTGTACATATATGCTTATATATGTACACACACACACGCACACACACACACACACACACACACACACACACATATATATATATATATATATTAGGTGTGTGCGTGTACGTATGTATATATATTCGTATGTATGCATATATTTATACTTATATATGTATATGTACATTTATATTCATGTATTTAAGGATATATACATAAATACATATACATATATATATATATATATATTATATATATATACACACATTTATGTGTATATATATATATATATGTATCTATGTATATGTGTGTGCGTGATGTGTAAGTTCACATACATATACATATGTATAAATGCATATATACACACATATATATACATACATACATACATACATACATACATACATACCTACATACATACACACACGTGCATGACAAAAGTAAATAGACAGCCTTATAATCGTTAAAATTTATATAAATCTTAAATTATACATTCAAATTATTTATTAATTATTATTATGTGAATATCTAATATTTAGTAGACATGCTCTTTGCAATTTCAATGCAAGGACCCTATTAGACATGCTACTGATCAGATGACGAATATTCTCTTGGGGAATTTCTTGCCAAATTTCATGCAGTAATCTCAAAAGATCTGGCTTTGAGGATGCTTTCTTGTTTTTACGAAGTATCCTGTCATTATGCCCCGGAGATGTTCAATAGGATTCATATCTGGTAACTAACTTGGCCATGGAATCTTTTAATGTGATTCTCTTCTAACAAATCTTGAGTCTTTTTAACCGTGTTACAGGATTCCCCATCTTCCATAAATAAATAGTTTTCTTTAATCAATCCACCATTGGAGAAGATTGTAAGGAGTCCTTTCTGCAAAATGGAAACATATTTATCTGAGTTTATGTTTCCTTCACACTCTACTAGCTTTGATCGACCATTGCTTCAAATTGCTCCGCAGACTATCACAAAATAGCCGCCGTGTTACATTGTTGGCTGCAAATCTTTTCACGTCAAATTCTTGATCACAGAGTCTCCAGACCCACACTTGACCACTGTCGAAAACACAGCAAATCTGGACTTATCAGAGAATATGACAGTGTCCTAAAATTCTAGCGGCCTCTCCACCATCTCACTGGTCCAACCTTTTCTCAGCTTGATATTGGCTGGTCGAAGAAGTAGCTTCCTTCTTGCTGCTCTGCTACAGTAGCTAACTTTGTGAAGATACCTGACAGCTGTTCCGGGACTGACATCAACTTGTTCTGCTATGTCAAAGGCCTTGCAACGAGGATTATCCTCCACATTTCTCTTAACAAAGCGAATGCTCCTGTCAGAAGACCCTGGTCGACCTGGGTGAGGTGATATGGGCTCCTTCCTCTCTCTAATGAATTGCACAATCACTCCATTAACTGAAGAAATCGGAATCCTAAGGTTTTCTGCGATTTTGCGCTAAGTCCGCCTTCAGATTGACCCACAATACGGTCTATTTGAAATTCGGGTAGTTCCAAGGTTTTTTTTTTTCTACGTGGCACGATTAAACAGTCACATATAGAACTTGAGACATTAAAATGCCAATTAATACAAAATATATACATTTTCTGGTGAAAATAAACAGAAAATGGTATTTTATGGCGTGTCTATTTACTTATGTTATGTGTGTGTGTGTATGTATATATATATGTGTGTGTGCGTATGCACTATTTGTGTATGTGTGTGGGGTCGCTACTCGGAATTTCTCGTTCCCGATCCCTCAATGATTTATTGTAGTATTTGTAAAAATTGCTTATATTCACCGACTGAACTTTTTCAGTTCCCGCTAGACGTGCAGACATTTTTTTTTTTTATAATTTATGTTCCACAGATTGGCATATAGCACTGAATGAAAAGTTGCAAAAATATTAATAGGAAAACTTGTGTCTTAAGTATTTCCAAAAATCATTCTCAAGAAAGTGTTGTGTGAAGAACTTTATTATACATAAATGCATAAGAACTGTAAGAAAACATATAAATACATAAGAAATATTGGTAAAATATCTATAGATGTATTTCTCTGTTTAGAACTATAATTTTTGCCCAAGCTTTCGTTAGCTGTAAGGAATATTTTTATAATGATGAATGTAAAATTTACATTAAAGTGGTTTTCTGTATACATGTGTGTGGAAGGGGATACAGATATTTCTCTTGCATGTCAAATTTTAATTGGCTCTTATTTGTCATAAGGAAACTTTTTTGCTAACATTGTACATATTTAAGTTAAAATAATTTTGGTTTTTGATTGTATGATTATTCATCCAGACGTTTCTTGGATATAATGACTTGTGAAATTGAAATCTTACAAATGTTTTTTGTTATTGGTTTGAATTTTATGAGACTTAATCAAGCCGAGAAGCTGTTGGCTGTTGTCATGCATTGGTTATGCACTGTGGTGAGTTGCAGATGTAGATGGTGACTGTGTTGATTTATGTTTAGAGATAAAAATGGGGGAATAAATTTATAACTATTTCAGTTAATTTTAAACAAGAATGAAATGGAAAAAGTAGATTGGCGGAAGAAAAGAAAGAATAAGGAAGCATGTTGCGAAAAAGAAAAAGTCTAATCATTTTATCTGAAGAGAGGGACTGATGGAATGTAAAATATAGTTTTTAATGGAATGTAGAATCAATTTTAAAAAATATATCTATTAGAAAATATACACGTTAAACGGATCCTGTATGAGCAAACACATACTTGCTCACATAATTCAAAGCTGTACGTCTAACATTGCATCACACTTATCATAAACCAACGGCAGTAACTATCACCCCCACACGATGGCGTTTGTATCATAAAATCATTCATGACTTACCGATGTTTCCCTGACAATAACATACCCAAATCTAGATTCTACGAATATGCTCGTTCCTTCAGAACCACCAACAAAAGCACAGCTTGTCTAAATTCATTTCTACTCTAAATGACCGACAATGGAATCAAACTCCTAATTCTACCTACAAATCAATACCATTTTAGCTTAAATATATTCATGGTTAAAAATTCTGTCTTCTTCAAAATAAAACTAAAGCCATCTATAGTTTAATATAGCAAATAAATTTATGTATTTTGTTGCGTCTCAAGAACGTCATTATGCCAATAATAAACACACGCACGGGTTTATTTCATTTCTTTCTTTTCACTTTTTAATTGGACAAATAGTTAGTCAATTAACGAATTAAATAATAAAGAACTGAAATAGAACCAGCACATGTATTTTTGGCA